>NW_005842546.1:814868-829120 GCF_000455745.1 Alligator sinensis
AAACAATCAGGGGCAGGGTCATTTTTAAGCTAACCCATTAAAAACTGCATTTTTTACACCATGCACAGAGGGATACTCATGGCAAGTGAGCTAGCTGCACTGCTGTACCTTCCCGAGGTTTCCCCAGAGTGCACCCTGTGGATGTTGGGCTTTGGGCCTTTACCTCTCCTGGGTGTAATTCTGTCATTCGCCCAGTCTGGTGCCAGTCTACTGGACTGCATTCAGTATTAAAGGCATAATTAGGATAGAGAGGAGGCCTGTAACAGCCCTGTAGCATGGAGCTGTTTAGTCCCATCTCCTGGTTCTCTTGATCTGGCCTCTGGGTCATAGATTCATAGATGTTGGGGTCGGAAGGGACCTCAATAGATCATCGAGTCCAACCCCCTGCCTAGGCAGGAAAGAGGGCTGGGGCTAGATTGCTTATCTAACCTCCTCTTGAAGACCCCCAGGGTAGGGGAGAGCACCACCTACTTTGGGAGCCCGTTCCAGACCTTGGCCACTCGAACTGTGAAGAAGTTCTTCCTAATGTCCCGTCTAAATCTGCTCTCTGCTAGCTTGTGGCCATTATTTCTTGTAGCCCCCGGGGGCACCTTGGTGAATAAAAACTCACCAATTGCCTTCTGTGCCCCCGTGATGAACTTATAGGCAGCCACAAGGTCGCCTCTCAACCTTCTCTTGCGGAGCCTGAAAAGGTCCAGTTTCTCTAGTCTCTCCTCGTAGGGCTTGGCCTGCAAGCCCTTAACCATACGAGTGGCCCTTCTCTGGACCCTCTCCAGGTTATCCGCATCCCTCTTGAAGTGCGGCGCCCAGAATTGCACGCAGTACTCCAACTGCGGTCTGACCAGCGCCCGATAGAGGGGAAGTATCACCTCCTTGGATCTGTTCGTCATGCATCTGCTGATGCACGATAAAGTGCCATTGGTCGATTGTTTTAATTCAGATTGCATCTCTCTAATGAGAGAAGTGGTGTTGACGATACAGCAATTATGCAGCATGCTCAAGTTTGTCTTCAGGCCCCATATCTTTTCCTCAGGGGCTTCCTTCTAGCCTTCCTGCTCCTCAAACTAGCTTCAGCAACGTCCCGGCTCCAGCATCTACATAATAACCTAGAGGTGAAGCAACAGAAGTCGGCTCTTTGCCCAGCTCCCTCCTCTGCAAGGACCTGCAGCACTACAACTGGATCATTTCACTTACTGAACTGTCAAGGGTCCCATAAAGGGCTAACCTAAAAACACAGCAGGAACTGGTGAGAGACTGCTTATCTGTGGACTCCCTAACACCCTTGTTTCTTGATACCACACCAGGAGCCACTGGGAGATGGCTAGCTTGAGAATAACAGGTGGCCACTGCTCTGTTTGCTATGCCATATCTGAGCTCCTCCTAAAAAGCCAGCTTTGCTGGTACCCTTGCCGCAGGGAGTTTGCATATGCTGAAATATTGCAATGACAACAGCAGAGGATCTGTTACAGATCTCACCCTCCAATGTTTTCAAAGCAATGCATCAGCCACTTAGCTGGAAGAGGGTTTGCTCACCTGTGGACTGCGCAAGTGCACTGCGCTAGTGAACTGCTGTTTATAGCCAATCATGGGGGAAGCAGGGTTTTGTTCCCATAGTTTAGAACATTCTGTCTTGATTTATCAAACAGAAAAAAAATTACATTGAATAAATACAATGCCTTCCCTTCAAGACTTTATTAGAGGGTGGGGAACCGAGTTTACAAGCTACGTTTGCACTCTTACAATTTCCATTTTGCTTTGTCTGTGCTTCCCGGTTCTCAGGCTCCAGCACAAAGGAGCAGTCTGAGAGCAACAGGCTCACGGTGCAGCAGGAAAGCTGTTACACCTCCCCACGCTGTAGAAAGAGTGCCATCTCCTCCTCCCTTTTCATTATCAGGGTGTGGAGAGAGACCAGCAACACCACTGAATACGCAGGCAATGCTGACAGGCAGTTATGCTTTTTCTCCCCTTCTCTGGTTGAAACGCCCAAGTAGACTGGCATCAGCACCATTCCTTACAAAGTTGGTAGCATGAGTAGGCATCAAAGTCTAGTTGGCCACAGAGTTCAAAGCCACACAGCTTTGCTGGCCATGCTGCCAGAAGAGAAGCAGAAACAACGATAAAAGAAAGTTAATGATCAGTTTGTTAGTGGAGGGAGCTTACACGGAAATTTCAAAACCCAGTTCGAGTCTCGTCTACCTAATCCCCGCTCATTGGGGTGCCTATGCCTCCACACTGCGCTCATCTGCTCTCGCAGTGCGTTATTCGGTTGCAGAATATGGCGCCCCGGTATGGGCTCATTTAATCGCATGGCAAACTAGTGGACACCCAACAGCACACTACAATCTATCTTGTGTCAGGCGCGTTGCACCCCACTCCACTTCCGTGGCTACCAGTCCTCGTAACATTGGTCCCTCACATCTCCACCGCACAAATGTCGAAGTAAATTTACTAGCCAGACTCTGGGATAATCCTACGGTGCAAATGCACTGGGACATATTCTACCCACCTCAAAATGCCCAATACAGAGCACCAAAACCCTCCGACTCCTTACTTACTTTTCCTTACTTACTCAGTGGCATGAAGAATTGTCAGCAGAAGTACCAATCAAATCACCCCATCATTTCTGACCCTACAGTCAGTCAACCAGGAGTTAACTGACCACGCCATCATTGGGCACTTCTGAACTGTTTTCGAACTGGACAGGGTCCCTGTGCCTCAAAACTTATAGCAACGGGGCCTTTGCAATGATGATAAATGCTCTTGCAGACAAGTTCAAACCATGACCCACACTGTTTCGTAGATTTCACAGACGTCATATATTGACCACAAGATGAATATGAGCCACCAATGTGATGCTACAGCTGGCAAAGAGAGCAAAACTCTGGTTTGCATCCATAGATGCTTCTCGAGCAAATCCCAGGATGTCATTCTCCCAGTTTTTCTCCACAGTTGGCCAGTTTTGTTGACTTGTGTCCTCTTTCCAAGGGGAAAGATTTTGGTCCATGACAGTCTCTTGTCATGTGAGGAACAATGTCAAGGACAGTCAAGTCAGAAAGGAGCTTCCTCCAGAGAACTCCCACTCTCCCTGCACTTGAAGGGGCTGGCATGTCTCTTAACAGACAAGCCGACTTAATGACCACCAGGCAAAGGTGATGACCTGTAATTTCATACCTTGGCTAAGAACCTGCAAGTCTAATAAAGACTAAAAATAAGACCTAGCCTTTCACCTAAGTTTCCATATCACCGCCAAAGCGCAAGCTGATTGGACAACTTGGCCCCACGCTGCCCTTCGAGAGCTGGTATGTAGCTCAGTGTTTACATTCCCTGCAAATTGAATCAGGGAATCGGCCACTGCTTACAAATAAAACTAAAAACGGGGAAGACTGTTCGCATCTGGGATGTGGTAGGGCGGGACTGTAGTTGTAGCTGTGATGGTCCAGGAAACGTACCAGAGGCAAAGGGGTTCTTTTTTTAGGTGATCTGATCTCTCACCTGGGATGACTCATTTGGTGGGCAACCACAATCCTACATTTTAGCTGCTCTGGAGGGATCACCTCAAAAGATGCTCTCAGCTTGCATTTACTTTAATCACACCAAGAAAAGAAAAAGTCCTTAACAGGAAAAGGGCTGGGGGGGGGGAGAAGAGAACAGTGCACCACCCTTAAATGAACAGAGCCCTGATGGTGGAGGCCACAGATCCTGCCCTGTGTAACAGGGCTCACAGCCAGAAGCCAGCAGGAAACTCCACACTGCACAGTTAATAATGCTGTATTTATTGAGAGATTAATAGATTTCTATGAATAGTAAAAAGAGGGGGGGGTCCCCTCCCACTAGAACAGGGGCAAGAAGTCTGTTATTTGCATGCCTGTCACGTGGGACAGCCCAGGACACTGGCAAACCCTTGCTGAGGAAAGGCTAAATCTGCCCCCAGAGATGTCTCAGGCTGATCAGAACCTCACAGCCAAATTTGTGCTCAGACATTTATTACAAGAAGTCATTAGAGCACCAGACCAGGGTTACTGTGGACAGTCACTTTTATTTATTGCATCACAGTAATACTCTAGGGCCCAGGACAAGAGCTAGGCCCCCCAGTGTGTTAGCACTATAAGAATCTTCTCCCAGACAGCTCATCACTCAAGCTCTTGCCAAGACTCACAACAGATGGCAGAGGGAAAATTAAGAGCAAAACTGACCTGTTTTGCATAAGAAGCTATAGCTATAACCTGCCACCTGCCTGGACATAACTGAGTCACAGTGCACAAAACACTGCAATACTGTAAGAGATGCAATACATGGAAAGAGGAAATTCTCTCTGCTCAATACAAGCAAGACTTGTTCAGATTTTGTAATTAGCAAACCATGGTAACTTTGCTCAGAGCTGATGCAACCTGAAATACCACTCGTTTGAGTAACTTCTCCATCAAACTCTAGCAACATCCTAACGTGATGGAAGTGAGAGGGGACCCAGTGCCAAACCAACCCCCCTGCTCTGAACTAATACCCTGACAGAAAAGTACTGGGTACCTTCCGGTGAGTAGGAAGAGAGCAATAGGACAGGAGATGAGCTTGGATTTCAGGGCAGAGATTTATATATTCCAGATTGTATTTCATCCCATTAAAAACAGGCCACCCTGCCCAGGGAAACAGGACCCCAACCAAAGCTGAAATTATGTTATCTTTGCAAATCACACTCTCATTCCAGAGTCAACTGCCTTCATAGTTACACAGGACTTCCAAAGGTGTCAGATCTAAAGAACGGTGTTTCTACCCGAAAGCTTGCAAAGAAGAATTTTTCCAACTATTTCAGTTGGTCTAATGAAAGATACTGGATTTACCCAAAACTTCTCGTTTGCAAAAGTAGGCTTTCCTTCTCCTTAATGCCTACAGCCTTGCTAAACAGCCTTGAACAAATCATCAACTCTGGACTTTAACGTCACCTTCCACATAACGGAAACCTCCCTCCTAGGAGACGTTATGAGCATTCATGTCTACACGGTGCTGAAGACAAACACGTATGTATTAGATTTGTGAAAGGATCACCAAAAGCAAGACAGAGGATTTTGCAGGAAGAAGCAGCTGACTTCACCTGTTAGACAAGAACACCCAAAACTGGCAGATTTCTTACATCAGGGGAATGCTGGTATTACCAACTAGGGGAAGAGTAATGCCCAATGTAATGATGTGCAAGCCCATGGTTATCTACGCTACCACACCACACCTGGACTTTAGAAAATCAAGGGAGTTTGCGAAAGGTCATGTCTCCTATTGCTGACCAAAAGCCCAAGTCTGCAAAGGGTATGGCTGTGAGCAGTCGCTCTTCTGGGAGGTCCTGTCAGTAGCCTTCTCCCAGAGGTCACTGCTTGCAGTACTGGGACCTAATTGGTACACACAGGAAGAGGCAGAAACACAAGAAGTTGTCCTAAATGCAAAATCAGGGCAATTTCCTACAATTCTCTTATCTACTCATGACTGTCCATAACAGGCAAGAAAGAAATGATGGTTGGCCTGACCAAAAAATCCTCTTTTTCCTCTCAGGTAGGTCTCAGGCCTTACACAACCTGTGCCTGAGCACTTCAGGCTTTTTGTTTGGGTTTTATTAAAATGCATTTATCCTTGTACCATCCATGAAAGGGTTCTTAGCTCTACTTATACAGGTAGAGGAAATGAGGGACAGAAAAGTCAAGTGATTTGCCCAAGGCTACAACACGACCTCGGATCTCATGTCCTAACAACTATCCACCCTTCCTCCCCATCAGGAAGGAGCCTGCTGTCTGCCCATTAGTGGTGATGTGATCACACCATCTAAAATCACTTGGGAGGGGGGAAGGTATGGAAATGAAAGCAAGAAAAGCCACTGTCACACACTGTGTAGCAAGCACAGAAAGAAATACAGAAAAGGCAAACTCCAACCTACGGGCCCCTTTGATACCAAACATCCTTCTGGAATGCACCAAATTTGCTGATTAGCAATCAGAGCCTATCAGCTGATCTCAAAGCACTTTTAAGCACATTCCAGAAACCGTAGGCTCTCCGTATTCAGGCATAATCACAAGCATTAGTTAATTCACCCTCCCCAGGGCCTTGTAATGGAAGGATAGGCTATCCTGCTTTTCAGAACAAACCAAGACATTAAGACTTTGATTCTGTCTCAAAGTTAAAAGGTAGCTTTCGTCAGCTGCTGCTTGGCTCAAGGTCCTGTTCAGGCCTGTGGTATTATCTAGGATTTAAGTAATTGTAAAGACTGATGCCTTTGCCCTATACGTACACCTAGACCCTTTGCCTATCCCCTCGCCTTTCCCATGAAGGTTGCACAACCGCTCTCTGAAAGCGGAGGGAGGTTAAGTAAACTTCACTAAATAACTAGCAAAGGTATGAAGAGACGCCACAAACCAAGTTAGCTACACTGTACTCTCTAATCCCTTGTCCACACACTTCACCGCTCCCCTTCCCTTTTAATTTCCCCTCTTCACTGACAATATTTGCATTTAATGAAAAAAATCTGCCAGGTACCTAACGCACCAACAGAACCAGGCAGACAAACCACACCAGCCACGTGCCAAGCTTGCGCTCTATTGCTTCACTTTATGCATGCTGTTTCCTTGCTATGCGTCTTCACAAAACTGATTTGGATTGCATACTCCTCGGGCGGGTTTGCCTTTTTCACCTCCTGGCAACAGCGGCACTGTGGGATGGTGAATCCTGATGCTCAAAGAAAGCCGTAGTCAGCACCACTGCTGCATAATCATTTCCACCTTTCCCATTTTTCTCCCCTGCTGCCTAGGTTTGCTATATGGTTGTGAGATCCAAGTTCTTTGGAGCAGGGTCTTATCTTTTTCTGTCACACAGATGCAGCACCTAATACAGGAGGTCCTCACTCCCCATTTGAGTCAAATGAGCATGTCAGATGCTACCACAACACAAATGAAGACTATCATAAATGATTATACTCTGAAAATAAAATTTAAAAAAAATCACTGTTGGGATTTCTGTATGTTGCCATGACACATTTATAGGGATTTATTTCCAAGGAAAAGGTGGGAAACAACTTAGAGAGCTGGGTCTCACACGGGTCCTTCCATCAGCAGGTCCAGTACAGAGGTTAAAGGCTTTGTTCAAACGTACTGTGCATACTTTTAATGCACAGAATCCGATGCTCAGTTACAACTTCTTGATGTGCTTTCAAAACGGCTATCAGCTACTACACGTACTGTGCAGCAGTGCTGAGCAAGCAGTATGTATTCCCTGGCGTGCAGCTCAAGAGAGGCAGGAGAAAAATCCCAGCCCGTTTTCACAGTGCACTGCAGGCTGACGCACCTTCTGGCAATGTCCCAACACTTCCAAGGAATCAGCAATTAGTCTCGCTTGCAAAGAGTTTGATACTTGCCTTCCAAAACCCTGGGCTCAGGGTCGCAAAAAGAAGGGCTAAACACTTCAAAACAAAAAGGGAAAAGGAAAGGGATCTCCTCAGCCAACCCTGAGGACATTTCTAAACCCAGAAACCTGCCTATACTCCCCCTCCCCTTGGCAAAGGGGGCATAGGAGCAAAAAGGAGGGGTCTGCCCCAGCCAAGGATCTCAAATGTGGGTGCACTTAAAAAGCTCTGCTAGCAAAATTGCGTGGACCAAACTGAAAAGATGCAGGTCTCTCCTCTTCCACCACATCTGCAACTGAACTAAATCACATTGGACTCCCAAGCAGGGGGAGGAGCTGGGAGATTCCTCTGCACAAGCTCTTTATTCAGGGTTCGCTCCCAGCTTCGACTGTATTAGGAAGCATTTCTTTTCGCTTGTGAACGTTCAGAGACGGGACTTCTTCTGCATGCCCAGAAGAAAACAACTACAATTGGGGCCCTAATGATGCCCAATCTTTCGTTGCATGCAGGTATTACATAACAACAGTGTTGTCTTGCTGGTGAAAACAGCGAGCCATGACTTTACAGAACTGCTTTTGTTAGGAGGAGAAAGGGATAGCAAGAGGCGAGCTTCTTCTATGGCGCAATCCTATTTGCTTAAAAAGGCTTTCCTGAGCAGAGGAGAAACAAAGAGCAGTCCTTCGCCTTGCTTGCAATTGCTAAGACTGTCTCCAAAAGAGCACCCTGTACCCCACAAAAAGCTGCACCTCTGCCTCTCTCAGGGCCACGCTCTTGGTTACTGACCCCCCTCTATGTTTTTGCTCCAACTACACGGCTTGCCAAGCAATCCTTCACTATCGAGAATCCCTCAACCTACACAATTTAGCTGTAAACAGACACCAGCAGCCAAGGCAGTGTCTGAGCTGAGAAGCTAATTCACAACACGTGCTTAATTGTTCTTTCCATTTAGCCTGAACAAGCTCATCCGCTGGCTTTAACTGGGGCAGGCACTGTCTGCAGATTGCTCTAAATGAGCGCCAATAACTCTTCCTAGCAGAATAAGAATGATTTGGGAAATGCTCAAGCACCATCTCTTTTTCAATTGCTTTAAGCCCTTTTCAGGACTACTTGCTGAGAGTGTAAAGTTACTCTAAAAAGGCAAACCGACAGAGCTCACTTGGCACTGAGCTTTTCATTTTCTGTGTGCGTGGAACAGTGTCATTGTGCTGTAATTTACTTGAATGCTCAGTAACTTGCAGCAAAACACACTGAATAGAAGAGAGCGTGCCAACTTGAGCCCTGCTCTGGAGCCATTATCGGAGTGATGACTGTTCCAGCAGTTTTAGTCAAGTGACGAGTAGCATTCATTTGGCTCAGGACTCCTGGGGCTATCACATTTGTTTATGCCCTTCCTCTTTGGCCCTTCATCTCATTTCCTGGCTCTGCAAACCATTGAAAATGAGGCCGGTTCTCGTGTCATAGAAGCATAGGAAAGTCAGGGTGGAAGCCACTTTCTGAGGCCATCTAGCCCAACCCACTGCTCAAGGCTCCATCCAAACCATCTCGTATAAACCCTTCTCTAATCTTTGCCCGAAACAACACAATCAGCCTTGTGAACCAACTACAAGGTCCCTTGCCCAAAGACAATAAATGCATCCGGACCAGCCTCAGGAAAAGCAGGGGAGCAAGGGCTCAGTGTCCCGTCACAGCAAGGGGTGTTAAAATGCACTGGAGAGATGCAAGGCAGAGGGCCACAATCCCGGCTAGAGGAAGACAACCCACCTCTAGAGTCCACACCGATCTGACCATGGGAAAAAATTCCTTCCTGACCCCAAATTTGGTGCTGCTTTGACCCTAAGCAGCGCGACAAGGTCCTCTAGCCAGGAACCTCTGGGGTTGAGTGCAGGAGCATTGGCACAGCCGTCCCCATCCCCAGCCTGGGCTGCAGCACCCAGCGCCTCTGAGGAAGGTGAAAAAAACCCCCTGACCCCTAGAGCAACAAGGGGAAAAATTCCTTCCCTGCCCCACGTGGCAACCAAATCCCAGCAGCCTGGGCAACGCCAAACACCATGGCATCTGCTCTGCAACTGGGAAACAGCAAGCAGGACTTCACACACCGCACCCTCTGACCGGCAGCCAGGGCTCCCTTCTCCGTATCCCCTCCAGAAACCTCATCCCAGCTCCTTTCGTAACTAAGTCAAGATACCTGAAGGCTGCTATCATGTCCCCTGCTAAGCATCTTTTTCACAACCTGAACGTGGTTATTTCTTTCAGCTTTTCCTTGCGTGACCTGCCCTCCAAACCCTTTGTCATTTCTGTCACCCGCCTCTGGACTCACTAGCGTTTCCATGTCCTTTTTAAAATGGGGAGTCCAAAAACTGCACACAACTCTAGAGGAAGCCTAACTGGTGTCGCCTAAAAAAAGCACCATCACAAACAAGCCAACTTTCCCGTGCACTTTCAGTCTGTCAGGTTATATGTTGCAGCTTCTTGACATGAACAGTGTACAACATTCACATGGAATTCTTTTTTTTCCCCTTTATTATATGTATTTGATGCTTAATTTTGCAAACTGGCTCATCAGAACGGCATCGGATAAAACCTCAACCAGCTGCCACGCCAGGACTGATGTAGTTAGAGTCTGCTCTCCATGGCTGAACACTGAAGTCTGAGAGAATGGCTCAAGTTCATTCGTGGCCAAACTCCAACACCAGAGCCAATTTTGTCCCAATGTGTTATTCCAGCTGAACAAACATAGCAGATTCCTCCTAGGTGCATATATTTTTATAATGTGCCAGCACCGCATGGTTTCAATGAGAAGCACAAATCTTGAAAGGCTGGAGAAGTGTACCTGCACTGAGAAACAAATGAGAGATTAGTGCCTTGAAGTCACCAATCCAGGTAACTGGATGTGCTCCACAGCACAAGTACTGTGGAAAACGAAGCAGGAACAATGTCGCTCTATTCCCCATAAATCCTCCCCAAACAAGGGTTTACAATTCAGGTATGATTAGTATGCAGGGCCCTAAATCAGAAATCCCTGCACTTCCATGGACTAGTTAACCAGTCTCTGGCCTGAAACAATTCCCAGAAGGGCTTTTATATTTGGCTTGGGATAATGGAAATTACTTCCCCCGCTCTGCCCAATGCCTCCCCACACATGCGTGGGAGAGTATGGCAGAGTTTACAACTGGAACTGCACTGAATCAGATTTTAGAAATGGAAAAGACCCATTAGATCATCTTGTCCAACTCACTGCCAGTGCAAGGATTTTCCCTGCAGCTGCTTCTCTGGAGAACTGATGTTTTCTTCTTCTTGCAACTCTGCCATAGACAGCAGTCACTCCAAAGCACTGCGGCCAATCAAGAGCTCAGTTATTACTATTTGGAAGTGTTTCTACAACCACAATAGCACCTGGAGCTGTAGAACCTAATTCCTAAAAATGGTATGTTATAAATTAACAAAACTCAATGACATCTGAAAACAGGCCGTTACAGATCCCACAGCCAGCTGTTATCAACTTTAGTGACCCTCATTCCCCTCTACTACAGAGGA
Source organism: Alligator sinensis (assembly GCF_000455745.1). Classification (NCBI taxonomy): domain Eukaryota; kingdom Metazoa; phylum Chordata; order Crocodylia; family Alligatoridae; genus Alligator; species Alligator sinensis. The sequence goes on from NW_005842546.1 coordinate 825,775, forward strand.
TGCACACGATTCGTGTCTCAGTTCATAACAGACAGAGCTTCAGCAACAGAAGCCACTACCTGTGTGGTGGTTACAGAAAGCAGCAACCGGTCCTCCTTTAGCAGGCCCAACAATCCAGAAAGCACATGGAAAAGTGCTTAAATAGCCCTTTAAAGATTTTTTATTTTTTTTTAAAGGATTATTTTTGTGAGGCATCGTTAAAAGCAACAATATTAAGCAATTGGTGAAAACAAGGCACTGATGCATGGGATTTTAAAAACATCTTCCAAACTCTAGCTGTTTTCAGTTAGTCCTGACATTAATTTTAGATGGCTTGAAGAACTTTGCTTCAGGGCAGTAGCTCTCAATCTTTTCGGCCTCCTGGCACCCCTCCACCAGTTTTCTGAATGTGGCAGTATCCCCAGTTGAGAACCACTGTTTTGCTCTACTTACATCAGTGGCTCTCAATCAGGAACTGCTGCTTCCAGGTAAAACTGTGGCCTGTGCACATGATCCTCTTGCATTAGGGCACTCCAATAACCCCAAAGCAGACAGGAGAGGCAGCTTGTTCTGCAGCCCTTCCCGGTCTGAGCCTGCAAGGCATCTCCTGGAAACAGAGGTACATGGGACAGGTTAAACTGTCCCACGGACCCATTTCCAGGAGGGACATGGTGGGGGACCAGACCGCGCAAGGCTGTACACATCATCACCTGCTTCTCCTGCCTGCTTTAGGGTTACCAGAGAGCCCTAATGCAGGAAGAGCATACATGTTACAGCTCTGTGCATGGGGCAGTTGTATCCAGCTGTCATCGCTGCAGCACCTGCATCACGACACTCTGGAGAGGGTCCCATGGGACCCCAGGGTGCAATGGCACCCTGGGTGAGAACCACTGCTCTGGGGCCTTAAAGCTAAATCCTAATTGAAACCCATCACCTGCTGTCTTTCTGAGAGACACAGAAAGAGTGAAGTGGCCACAACAAAGTTATAAGCAGAAGCAGAGAGAGAACGAGAGAACTGTGCTTCCGCATCAAGGGAAGATTTTGTAAGTGCTCTGGGCACACACACCTGGACCGTTTACTGGAAAGATTTATCCACTCCATTCAAGCTGCACAAGAGCAATGCACACAGGATGTGTGGGAAAAGGGGGTCCTGGCCCTGTTACAATAAGGCATTCCAGCCTTGTCAGCCACAAATTTCCCCTGCAGAGCATCAAAAATGCATGAAATCCGAATGCTGACTTGGGTCCAGGCAGCCTGCAGAGGGCTGGTGCTTCAGCAAGCGGCTCTGCTCAGCCTCCCCACGATTTCTGAACAGCCTGCTAGGAGGATTGCCTCAGTTTTGCCGCAGTGCAAATGCTGCCTGCCTGCTCTGTGCATTCCCAATCGATACCAGACTGTCATGCCATCCAGGCAGTACCTACAGGTCTGCAAACAGCGGGGAGAAGGGCTGTGCAGGCAGGGAAACTCATCTGGCAAAAAAAACAAACCTTGCCGCTGTTCCAAAGTGCTTAGCAAAGGGCTATTGATTGATGCTAAGGTGGTCCTCCAAGCAAAACCCATTTACTGATGGTTGAAGGGAAATTTCTGCTAATCATCTGATATTTCTGTTTGAACGAGAACTGTGCCCCTGGCAGCCACTCTCTCTGCTTGCTCCTGAAATGAAGTCACAGCCATTTGCATTGGTGCAGATTCACGTGTGCACAAGATGATGGAGCTGGTATCATCTGTACTGACGGGGGGGGGGAAAAGAGTGGAGGGACTTTCATTTCTCAGGTTTTTGGCTCTTATTCCAGTCAGCCACCTTCATCTGATTAGGAGGAAAAGCAAACCCCCAGCAGTGAGCTGCTGCATTAAGGAGATTTACCTATCTTATCCCTTTCCTCAGCAGCTATCTGCATATTTCTCCTCTTCTCTCTCCTTGGGGCTTGCTTTTTCTCTCTCTCGCAAATCCCAATTTTTCCCTTGCTTTCTTCTCAGCCTCCCAATCAAAAGTTTAGGGGGAGAAGAAAGGAGAGAATGAGATGGAGACGCCCTTCATAATCCTTCTTCAGATCAACTAAATCACTAGACATCTCAGTGGCATTCACTCTTGAAGAGCTGAACATCCAGTTTCTGCAGCATTTCTACCCCCTGCCAGGCCGGAGAGCCAGTGTCCAAGTTGAGCTGTTCCTAGGCTACCAATAAATCTCCCTTGAAACTCCCCTTCCAGGACTGTGCCTGGAAGGCGGCAGATAAGCAGCAGCATACGCAGAGTGGAGCTATTACAGTCCTGGTGCATTTTATTCTGTTGGTCCTGCATTAAGAGGTAGCAGTAAGCAGCAAAGTTACAGGTGTTACTTCAGAGGCAGCACCCCAGAGACAGCATCCATCTTCAATAGGTTACAGAAGGCCTTCAGCGTACACTGAGCAGTCATTTAGCTGAGACTTTAGGATATGAAAGAATTTCTTCAGTCTTGTCACAACGCGTTTCTACATAGCTCCTTCCAGTCCAAAACGGTCTTTAAACCGGATAAAACTGAAGGATGGACACTTTGCTCACAGAAAACAGCTCTAACCCCAGCCTTTACTACTCTGGAAGGAGCTTTATGCATTAAAAAAACCGTAGAGGTGCACTGATATATTGGTTGCCTATCAGATCAGCACTGATAAAAGGGAAATTTACCCCTAGCATGACTCAAACCGCAGTTAATATCAGTTATCAAATTGGTATCGGCTGATGTGGCTGGTTAATAATCAGCTATTGGTGTCAGCCAACAAAATTTTTATTGGTGCACCCCTATTAAAAAGGGTATGTTCTTCTGCAGAAGCTGAAGTCCATAACCAATTGGTGCCAATTCTGATACAGATCATTCTCTAATCCTTTTGACCATTCACATAAATGCAGGAGGGCTCCCCCTCCGCCTCCCTTTCAACAACAGAGATGAAAGAGAAGGCTTTCCTAACAACTTGCCTCCAAAGTACTTGAGCAGGGCCCTTAACTAACCTGAAAACAAGATTTCAATGTCTAAGGCAAAAAAGAAAGATAAGATGTCCAGCTACTGCATATCAGACCCGTCATCTAGTGGCAAATTAACATGAGACCAGGTGCAAGTGAAACAAAATACAAAGTTATGCTCTGGCTCCTATCTGCCCCCATCAGAAGCTTTATTTTAGAAGAAAGATTATTCACCAGCTCATCTGCAGATACTAAAAAGCAGTTGCAAGATCACAGCTATGCTGGGGAAGCCACAAGGGCCATGACAGGACTCGCTTTCATGTTAAAAGTGACCTAAGAAAAATGCATTGGACTATAAATGCAGTCTGAAGGGCTCCCCCCTTTTTCTTTAAAAAAAAAAAAGAAAAGAAAAAGAAAATTCAAATAGGGAAA
>NW_005842546.1:829151-836426 GCF_000455745.1 Alligator sinensis
AATGGGATCTCTTCTGCCTGGAGGCTGTAACCACCAAAGAACCAGTTCACAGATCTCAGAGTCAAGAGATGATTCATGAGCAAGTGAAATGGGAATGGGTCTTCAGTCAGACACTTTAAAAATCTGGGGCGTATTTGTTTTGTTGAACAGAAATTAAGCACCATTTAACCTAAAGAGTTCATTAAAGCTTTGGATAAGGGATGGGGGGTGGTTGAGCCAGGCTTCCAAATAAGATCCTCCAACAAAACCCTAGTTTAAAAAAAAAAAAAAAAAAAAAAAAAAAATGCAGAAGGCACCAAACAAATGAAGAAAAGCCTGGTAGCTTTTCTTCTTGGTTAGGGCTTCCTGGTTTATGTTCTTCCAGCCTCCTCTTACCCATGCTCGCAATGTGGGCAATGAGATAGTGCTCCTGCCTGGATTTGGACGCTGCCCAACACAAGGCTCCTGGGGGCTCCTGCTCCAGGCACCAAATCGTTTTACTTTGGTTGGTTTCTCATAAACCAAAAAGGAGCTGCTGGAAGAGGAAGGAGCTGTGAGTAACAGACTCAGACAGGACCTGGGGCTGCAGAAAAGAAGATTTTCCCCGAGATTGCGATGAACTCAATGAATCACAAGACCTTGAGATCCTTCCCTTCAGATCCATTTTTTCTGTCTTCTGCTGATGCAAAGAAGGTGAAAGACTCTGCCCCGATTCTCCAGTGATACCAGTTCTGTGCTGGTGCGACTCCACTGAAAACACGCAACTCTGTGCATAACACAGACACGGTTCAATTCTACCCGAAACGTGCAAATCCTCACTGAATGCTTCCTGCCATTCATAGCAGAGTGCACCCCAGACATTATCCGGAGGTGCACTACATGTAGCCCATCGAGGGGCCTGCCATTATTAAAGCCACCATATTAAACGAAAAAGGACCCGAAAAGCAGAGCAGCAAGTCCCGCGTCCTCACTGCATGGCAATTCACCTTGCAAGGGGGTGCTCAATGAAGCGGAAGTTATGGACCCCTTCTTCGCCCACCTAGGAAAGACTTCAGCTCTGTGACAACCTACAAATGGGGCAGCGGCAGCAGGAGCTTCCAGCCAACTCTGCCTGGCACAAGCAACGGCAAACGGCTTGAGACATCTTGCAGACTAAAATGAATTGGTGGAATTTGAGAAGGGAAGGGATGAGCAGCCCTTTGATTAAAATTCCTCGGATACTGTTTCAGGTCCTTACTGGGATTAATAATAGAACTGGCTAACCGTCCAGCTAATTCCAGGGAGCCAGCCTAAAGAAGAGCACTCAGACAAGCTCCTTGGAATCCACCCTCCGTTCTGGTTGCAGCCCAAATTGAGAAGGAAACATTTTTCGATAATAGCAACCAGTAAGCAATGAATTAAAAGGTGAGCCAGCCTGATTGACCAAATTAATCAGAAGAGAGGACTTTTGGAAGCCTTGCTTGCAATTCAAATACACAGAAAACTTCTGGACTAACTAGAGGAGGAAAGGCTAGGTAGGTTCATCAGACTGCAGGGAGCTGGATTCCCCTTGCTATTGTATCCAAACAGCAGAAACACATGCCTTAGTAGGATGCCACATAGAAATCTGATCTAACAGTGACCTTCAATGCACACTATCCGGAGAAAGTGTGCAGGAAAGGGTTTTACCTTCAAAACAAAAAAAACAAGGCTGCTAGCTTTGCACAGCTCCGGGATGCTGTACCGCAGACTCTGATCAAGCTCACTTTTAAGATCCTTCTCCCCATCTTTGACTTGCAGAAGTGAGAGGATGCATCTGCTTCCCCTGATCTACCATAAGAGTCACCACACTGGAGAATAAAAGTTCCTTCCCCAAATAAGAGTGTTTGTGGAAGCCAAGATGAGACAAAAGGAGCTGCTCACAGATCCCTGGTTAATTGGAAGCTGTTCTGCAAGCAACCGTGACCTTCTCCGTGGCTAAAGGACAATATGTGCTTCAAACCAAAGCTTCCCTCTCTCAGTTAACAAAGGGATTTGCTGGACTCTATTGTACTCCAGCTGCCTCTTGCTGGCTATCAAGTTTCGGCTGCTGCTTTCGGTTTAAAAAAAAAATTTAAAAAAAAAAAGTTAGCATTGCTTGTTACCTCAGGCCAGGTGGCAGGGCTGGGACTCCCAACCTGTTAGCAAATGAATCCAGGGAAACATACAGCAAAATTGCTCCCTGTCCTCTCCTGCCCCAGGTATTGCCAGCTGGCTCTATTAAGTGTTGTCCCCCTGGAAAGAGCTGCCTATTCAGAAAGCTATGCTGCCTTCACAGCAGCAATGGAGGAGGGAAGACCTTGCAAAATCAGCTGTTCCCATCCTGGCTGGTGGAGGGGCTGAGTTTACATCACAGAAGAGGGGCAGCTTCCTATGAAAAGAAGAGCTTAGAAAGAAAAGGTTAAGGCAGAAACCACAGCCATGACAGACCTGTGCTCAAGTCCCTGCTTGGCCACAGGCTTCCAGGCCAAGCTTTGTGCCCCCAAATTCCCAGGTGATACAAAGAGATGCTAGCGCTTCTCTCTTTGCAGGGGTGTTGGGGTAAACAAGTGAAAGGCCACTATCCCACCCAGGGGAGCACACAAACACCTCCCCATGCCAAAAGAGAGGTGTTTGCATCCAAAAGCATGTAAAGAACATTTTTCAGGCCATTTAGTTGTTAAAAAACAATTTTTCAAACTAACTATTAATAAAAGGTACCCAATTTACCCAAAGAACTTTGTCCAACTATGCCCTTAGCCCAGGGGTTCTCAACCTTTTTGCCATTAATGAGCACTGCGATGACTTAGCCCTTTTCTAGGAGCATTAAAAGAAAATCAAACAGATATCATCATCATCAATTATGCTTTTCAGTGCAATTCTTGACGTGACTGCGAGTGCTTTTGAGCACTGTTTTTGGACTTGTTGGAAAGTACTTTATACAGTCGCGAGAGTACTGTGGTGCTCACAAGCACCAGGTGGAGAAAACCGTGTTGGTCTAAGGCAGGCAATAACCCACGCCCCCTTAAAGACCACAGAGCACCCAGCTACCATGGCAAATGGGAGGCCATAAGTACTTCAGATAAAAGACAGTCTGCACTAAGGGGCTGGCACCCTGACAGCATCCCCAGAGTGAAGGCAAGCCTTCTGTGTAGTCAAGACCTGGGAACGCCTACACCAAGGAGAGCTACTCCTTTTGCCTACAGCCAGAAGATCAAAGAGAGAAGATTTGGGAGGGAGGGAAGAATGCGTGGAAAAGGCTCTTTGCTGCATGAGTTGGGGGCTGCAGGGATTTTCCTGGCATTTAGCAACCTGCAAGCTGAGTTACAAACACAAGTTGTCAATCCAAGTCGGAAGACAAGGAGGCTTCAGTTCACTCCCCATATTTAGGGCTGCCATCTTCTAAAGCCCCAAAGAGGCAGATACCTTCTGTTGCAAAGGAAAGAGAAAGCTCATGTGCATCCAAGTAATGGTGAAGCTGTATTGCTGCTGGGGCTCCTTGGAGATCCAGTAAGATCCAGCCAATTGCTATTAACTTAATTCCAACTGAAGAGCTGGGCCATTTCCCAGGAGCTGCGCCCCACCCCAAACACCCAACCACAGCAGGGCGTTTTAATCAAGTACTTTCAGACCGACTCAATTTAACAGAGCCTGAACAGACACTACAAGGATACTTGGAGAAACAGCTTTGTAGAGAGCACTGAAAAGGTAGCCAGAGGCTAGTAAGCAGTGCAAAAGGCTGAGGTAAAGTTTCCCACTGCGGGGCATGCGTGACCCAGAGCAGTGCTTCCTTACAGCAGAGTCACAGGGAACAGAAAAGCATCTCAGACATTTCACCTTGTTAGGCCGGGTGGCTGAAAATAGCCACAAGATGAAAAACAAACCAGTTGGACAACTTATCCCGGCTGTCCTGCAAAAGCAAACACTGAACAGAGAGCTAGAGGCAGGCTGCCTGACCAGGACTGAACTATCTGCCGACTTGAGCTCTCTGGATGGGGAGCTGCAGCGGGGTTTAGCACCAAATGCCACCTGTTGTCACGTCCTGACAAAGGCACACAAAGTCACGGCTCTTGCGTTTCTGCTGCTCTCTCAAGAGAAGGGGAAGCGGAGCAAGGTGGGAGATGGAAAGAGGGCAGGGGAGAAAGGGACAAATGGAGCACTACTGGTCACAGCTCAAAACTCTTCCAGATCCCATCGCTCGCAGACAGTCAATTCTGGAACAAACCCCAACCTGCTAAAAGACAACAGAGGCGGAGAGACTGCCCCTAAAGATCTCCTTCCAGATCCCCTGTATCCCATGCACTTTTCCAAAAGAGCGGATTAAAGATCATCTGTCTGTGCACAAAATGCAAACACACAAAAAATATCCCATGTACAAGAGACAGCAAGAGGCCTCAGGAACTCCTCCGCCCTGTCATACCCGTAGTGCTCCGTGGATCACCTGCCAGAGGCAGTCCACACTAGTGCCCAACACCTGTGGTGCTGCAGCTACGACCACCTCTTACCTCTCCTGGAATCAAGAGGAGGAACCAGCTAAGCAGCAGCTCTGCAGAAAAGGACCTGGGGGTGACAGAGGACAAGAAGCTGAACTGGAGCCAGCAATGTGCCCTTGGTGCCAAGAAGGCTACAGGCATCCTGGGCTGCATTGGTAGGAGCGTTGCCAGCAGTTGAAGGGCAGTGATTCTTTCCCTCTATTCAGCACTGGGAAGGACAGTGTCCAGTTTTGGGCCCCCCACTACAGAAAGGATGTGGACACATTGGAGAGAGTCCAGTGGAGGGCAACGAAAATGGTTGGGGGGCTAAGGGACAGGACCGGTGAGGAGAGGCAGAGGAAACTGGGATGATTTAATCTGCAGAAGAGAAGACCGAAGGGGACGATTTGATAAAAACCTTCACCTCCCTGCAGGGGGGCTGCAAAGAGGACAGAGCTGGACTCTTCTCAGTGGGAGCAGATGACAGGACAAGAAGCAATGGGCTCAAGTTGCAGCAAGGGAAGTTTAAGTTGAATATTAGGAAAACACTCTCACGAGGAGGGTGGCGAAGCACCGGAACAGGTTACCCAGGGAGTCTCCATCCTTGGAGGTTTTTAAGCCCTGGCTAGACAAAGCCTTGGCTGGGTGATGTAGTCAGGGATGGTCCTGCTTTATGCAGGGGGCTAGACTAGATGTGACCTCCTGAGCTCCCTTCAACCTTCATTCTCTAGGATTCTAACCATTCAACTTGCATTTGTTTGTTTATTTGATTTATATTAATTTTTATATCAATTACTTAATTTATATAAATTAGATTTAGAACTGGAACCTGGAAACTTTTCATTGTCAGCACAGCTGTGGAAAGTGCTGTGGCCCAGCCGATACTCTCTAGAGCTCTGGCTAGAGATAATGAACCACTGCACTCCCATATTGAAAGAGCCACCTGAACACGGTACCACCATGCACGCGAGACACCCTTGAGCTACAACACCCATGTTCTTCTCCATGTGCATCATTGCTAAGCCCTTTGAATCCCTTACCAAGCTCAGAAGGACTAACGACACTGCTCTGGTGTCTCACACAATCAACAGAAAGAGATACCACTGACCGTCACGTCAGGTGACAGGGTGACCCACTTACCTGGGTTTCCTCCAGTCAGCAGGTCAACTCACTGGGCTTTCAGTCAAGAGACCCCATTAATCCTCCTTTCCCAGTTTCCTTTCAACTTTGCCATCAGCTAAGAAATTACTTGATCTCGGGCTTCTCTACCATTTCATTTTGTTGCTATCAAAGCACATCTGTCCACTGCACTAGTTGTATCCAGTGAAGGACTGGGCTCAGATCTCATGCAGCTCTAGATCCTCCCTTTCTGCAAGAAGCACAGCTGTGAATGCTTTCCCAACCTTACCTTACTTCTCTTCAGGATGTAGGAGACCTTCCCAAATAAAACACAGCATTTCCTGGAGGATGCCAGACTACTCCTTCTGCAGTGAATACATCACATCACACACACAAATACTCCTACAAGGCTGCTGGAGAACACACTGAAGAAATTATGTCAGCAGTTGAAAGGATTCAGATCTGGAAAAGTCTTTTGACTAACTGCCCCACGCTGACAGGACGGCACAGCCCGTAACTCCCAGAACCAAAAATGCAGAAGAGGTCACCGAAGCAATTGTTTTTCACAGGAACCACCGCGTGTCAAGGCCTTACAGAAGCAGCCACACGTGGGAGTGCCAAACCAGTGGGTGCACATCCCCTTATGGAATATATACTTGTATATGTGAGTGGACGGAGTATTTCTGAACACAAGAAGGAGTCTCAATAGAACTGACTGAATGTAGAGACAAAGTTAATCATGCACAAGGGGATGCTTTAGCCCCATCATTTAAAGGGCTGCAGTCATAGTGTTTGTACAGTGGCTGTTAAACTTGCAAAGAAAGAAAGCACTAGGTCAGTACCAGACCAGGAGACCTTTAAGGAACAGGAAGACTATGATGTTAGGATGCTGACTGTACTGCTAAAAGGTGTCAAATTGTACCTGGCAAACAAAAGGCCTGTCAAACTCTGCGCATATGACACTTTTCGGTAACAATAAGGATCTGAACCCAAGTTTTCTAGGCAAACTCTATTTCAATTATATTCTGTGCCACCAGGTCTGCCTCCTCTTTCTACTGGCTGAAATGTTTTTTGCCAGCTCTCCTAAGTTGTCATGCATCATTTAAAGCTGTTGCCTCTGTCCCAGAGGGCAACATTTCAGAGTGCTTATACACGAGCACCGAGGCTACTCCAACACACTAATTACAGGGTGATTAATCGAGTCAGCTGGAGCGTGGCAATTGCCATGCTCCGGCAGACTCCAGCGTCTTGTGTATCAGTGTCCCTGCGCTGAAAAGAAAAAAGGTGCTTGCTCGATGAGCTTTGGTTAAAGCGTCACCACCACCACTTTTCAGCACAAGGGTGCCAATACAAGATGCTCTGGGCACTTTAATTAAAGCGGCTCCCGGAGCCACTGTAATTAAGGCACCCCCTGCTCCGAGCACGTGTATAAATGCCCTTAGTGATAAGTGAAGCAATATATACATAGTCTGATACAGAAAGAGAAGAATTGGTTTGTGCCCAGAAAGCACTTTAAAACCCTACGAGTAAAGACAAGGTGGAAAAATTAAGCCTGCTCCTCAGATCCCTCCAGAATAAAAGCAAAATAGAAGTGTCCACAACTTATTTCATCTTATTTCCCAGTGAAACAACAGTTTAAATAACTAGCAATACATCATTGCCAACTTCAAATCAGGAGGGCAAGGGGTAAATGTGAAATGGTGTAGGG
>NW_005842546.1:836457-868034 GCF_000455745.1 Alligator sinensis
GGGATTTGTGTGACACCATTTACAGCCTCTTACAGGTTTACTTCTAAAGGTATGGTCTCAGTCACAAATTCAAGATGAGCATAAGGTAACAGTTCACATGCTGACGAGCTGTAAGGAATTGTTGCATGCTCAAACGCACAGGAGCCCTTAGGAGGTGGCGACGGATCCAGCAATTTCCTGTGATGCACAGGGGCCAAAAGATCATGCTCGCACACTTAGCTGAGTGGAATTATTTAAAAAGGCAAAGGAGAGCAGGATCTGACCCCATGATAAAAAAGACAGCAAAAAAGCTGAGCGAGTGCAAGGAAGATGATGATTAGCACTAGTGCCTCCTGCACCCGCATGGGTTTTGAACAGGCTCGCAGCTGAACAGCAGGTTCAGAAAACTACTCCAGGAGTCTGGATGAAAGAGAGAAAGCCCTGACACACACACTATTACAGTCAGAAGTCTAGTTAACCTAAGGGGGGGGCAGACAGCTTGAATCCAGGTGCTAGCTGGAGTTTAGGTCACTTCTGTGTTTGCAGTGAAGCCTTCGCTCAACGTACGTTTCCCATAAATGTACAGGGACAAACAGTGCACATTTGGCAGAAACACAGCATTGCTGATGCACTTTCACCTGAAAGGCTTTGCCAAATCCTTCCCATAAAGCCCTAGCTCTCATGCTGTGGTCCATGGAGCGCTTGCCAGTCACGTGGGGCTGCCTCCTCCTTGTTTACATTTTTCAAAGTGCTAAAGCATGCCAGCTATTTTTCTAATATTACTTTTCTCTGTAAGCAATTGCTGGTGGCGCCTCAGGGCTGTTTCCTCATTGTGAATGGAAGAGAGGTGCCCCCCCCACGGCTACTAATGAGAAGGAAAGGATCCACAAGATGATTTCTCTTACGGCATGGCTCGCAGTAGGAAAGTGCATGAAAACCTTAACATTAGCTCCTGCACTGAAAGCCCTGCACATTTATCCCCATTTGGATTGAGAGACATATATATTTCTAAAGTTTACCAGTAAGTCACAGTCCTATAATACTTCCAGTAAGGACTTGCACAGTTGAGCAGACTCCATGTCACCTCTACGCTTCTGTATTTAGAAAGCTTTCAGACACTTTTTTCCTAAGCTTCAAAAAGGTGACTGGGTTGGGAGAGAAAGTAATGGTATTATTTCCACTTCCCCCTGCAACTTGCAGATACCACTCAGTTGTCTGTGCAGCGTGAGACTAATGCGACTGCCTTCCTTGCATACTTCTGGCACCAGTGAAATAGTTATGAAGAATAGATTATCACAGAATTATAGAAGATGAGGGTTAGAAGGAACCTCAGGAGGTTACACCTAGTCCAACCGGGCCCCTACTCAAAGCAGGACCAGCCCCAACTACATCATCCCAGCCCAGGCTTTGTCAAACCAGGTCTTAAACACCTCCAAGGATGGCGATTGCACCAACTCTCTGGATAACCTGTTCCAGTGCTTCACCACCCCCACAGTGAGAAAGTTGTTCCTAATATGCAACCTAAACTTCCCTCGCTGCAACTTGAGACCGCTGCTCTTTGTTCCGTCTCCTTATCCTGCGATCTTAATAATAAAATCCCATTTAGATGAATAGGGTCAGCTCATTCGGGTAACAAGAACAAACTGCATCTGGTTCAGATTTCAAAAGTTATCTTCACAGCTGCGAGGGCTACAGGCGGGTCACGTTTCTGAAAACCAGAAATGCCCCCCTCCAGGAGAAAAGCAAGCCTCAGCTCCCAACCTATCACCAGAAGACCAGATGGGCTTGTACCCCAAAGTGTAAAGTCATTAAGAGGAGCGGTGTTTGGAAAGGAAATAATGCTGGATGCTAACTGGGCAACAATATTTTGGGGAACCCTTCATTAGTGCCAACACTCTTCTGCATCTACCCACTGTTGGAGGAAGGCAGCCCAGGTCCTTCTGCTGAGTCACAGATTAGTTCTGCACTGGCACTGCTACAAGCACACTCATTGCCTAGCAGCTATAATCCTGAATTATTTCTCCTTCTCCTGCAATACAAAGCTTCACTTGACAAGAAAGCCAGCAGGCTGTTCAAACAAGCAGGCAGCTCATTTTTAATTCAAGTGCTGAACATTCTTCAAGTTCTTGCATTTCTTATGCCCCTATCTATGGAGAGTTTCACAATTTCAGGCCCTGGAGTTTGAAACCAGAAATAACGAATTCAGCTGATCTTCTCAGAAACACATCCCCTTCAGGAAGTGGTGGGAGGGACTTACATGTCTCTTTTAATTTAACATACAGTGTAGATCTGCACTTGCTAGCAAGCACCATGGTTCCCTATCAGGTTGCCACGACAGTGCTTGCAAACACGGCAAACTGGCTGGAATCAATACGATCTGCAAATTTCAAACCTGAGCCACAGTGACAGGAAGCAGATCTAGGCGCAGAGATTTATCCCCTCGGAGAAGCAGTTAGAAAAGGGCACTATGTCTGCAGTAGTTCAGGCAGGCAGCTTTCAGTAGCCAAGCTCAAATACATAAACATTTGGTAAATGTAAAAAGAAGGCTGTAGAGCACTGAGAAAGCAGCTTTAAGACACCCCAGCAGTACATGAACTGAGCCAGAACGCAATGCAGATGTCACCATGACAAACCAATCTATTTGCCATGGTGGAAAGGTGGGCTCCCCAAAGACCAGACCCCAAATCCAAGCAGAGAGACCACCTTTTTCCCTTTGTCATAAATGTAGAAATACCCAGTTGCAGATGACTGATGTGCAGAGACACAACACAATCTTCTCAACTATGGGCTACACCTTCTCTGCAGATTTTCCTGTTTCCCTCTGCAGAGGGAAAAAGTGCTTTAAGGCTCTGGCCACCTTGTCCCCACTCTTCCAAAACCATTCAGCACCTGGATCTGTTCAGCTACAGGTGCATCCTTGCCCTGACACCCCAACATACTGTACAGATACAGCATTGCTTGCAATTCATGGCAGAGCTCTTATTTTTGAGACTCAAAAAGCAGCAGAGTGAGTTAGAGAAGCCCCCTGGCATCACATTCCTACTCAAGCAACCAAGGTTCAGCCCCTAAAGAAAGCTTAAACAGTATCAGGTGTGCTTTGCTTGCCATAAAGGCCCCAGGCTTCACACACTACACAGGCAAGTGAGCTAGACAGGATTGGGGTGAGGGGGAGTGGGGAGAAAGAAGACCAAGTGTGAGAAGACTCCCTAGGTGCCCCAGAGCTCATCCAGGAGTGCTTCAGTAAACAGCTCTGTGCAACATCCCCAATTCCAAGCTTGGTCTGCACAAGGATTTATTTCTCCAGCATCTAGCTTTATTTTTATAGTAAAGCTGAGTAATGAAGCAATTCATGGGGTTATTCAGTAGAGATAAAATACGAGCTGCAATTTTAGAAGTTCCACTCAAAAAAAAGATAAGCTTTGCCGAGGCTGCAATTGAGCAGCTACCAGAAGCAAAAGGGTAACTAACCTCCGCACTAGACCTGGGCCTGAAGTGCTGTACAGGGGATAAGCGCTAGGGTTGCGCAAAGCTTCAGTTGCCGATTCGATTCAGAGGAGATTCGGCAGCTGAATCTCCAAATCTGAATTGAATCAGGGGATCCATTAATCTCTCCGAACTGAATCAGAAGCCTCCGATTCAATTTGGAGAGATTCAATAATTCGGCCGTAGACACAGCTTTATATGTTTTTTTCTACGTACCTACCTCAAGGTACGTAGAAAAAAATATATATAAAGCTGCGTCTATGGCCGAATCAGAATCAAATCTTCAGATCAAGATTCGGCTAAATCAAAATTGGGACAGTGATCCGAATCAGAGAATCGAATTGCTGTTCCCCGAAACTGGGCTGAATCTGAATCGAATACTGCCTGCTTCGCACAGCCCTAGTAAGTGCCGTTGCCAACAACATCTTAATTAGCGCAGCCTCCAAAGTTTAATAAGCAGGAAAGGAATTACGGGAGGCACAAAAATGGCTTTAAAGTAGAGCTACTGCCCTTCAGACAGCCGTCCCTGCTCAAATGGCCTTATTTCAGCACAGAAATCCAGATGGAATGATACCATGATGTTGTACCCTTTCCATTTTTTGCAAGAAATTTGTTTGCATCAGGAAGATCTTGAAGCTAAACAGTTCAAACCACCTGCCAGCAGAGACTGTAGTTACTGCTGTTCCTGTAATCTTTGCCTAGGTATCCACCAGCTCAGAAACAGATTGCAGACCTACTCAGACTAAGAAGTGGCTATGCTCAGGAAGGAATAAAGCACATTACAATACCAATTCTTTTTATGTACTTTGCAATCAATACTCGATGCAAATGGGCAAGAGTAGGGCATAAAACAAAGGTGCGGTAGTACAGACAGGACCTTGCACCTCTCCCACACACCATGTCAGCAGCAGTCCATGCCATGTTGCCTATTTTATTCTGGTTAAGTGGCTGGTCCGAGAGGAATTTAAAAACTAGCAAATTATCCAGTCATGACCAATGATCTGGAGTTGATGTTGTGTGAGAGTGGGAGATGACAGCTCTTGCGTATAGTGTCAGATATCAGTTTGCAAATCTATGAGCCACCTCCCCCACCCCGGTATTATTGCTCAATGTGCTTATCCCATCTACCCCACCTGAACATTTACAGAGACTGCAGCTTTTGATTAGGAGCTGTGCTGCTAGCTGGACACCGTATTCACACGGGGGCTGTCCAAGACAGTCATCTTGTGAACTGTTGTTTTGAAGTGGCTGTGTCCAGTTCTCAGTCTGTTCAGCTTGAGCTATGCTTCTATCAGGGCCGTGCCCAATGAGGAATTTGTTTGGTGTTGGTGTAAGATACTGTAGGAATAGGTCTGACCTTTCCCAGAAGTGGGCCCACTCTGCTGCAGCACATAGGTTTGGTTCAGCATCCCCAATCTCTTCCAGGAGTTGGTGGCTTCATGTACAAATGTTTTATGACTCTTAAGCCTCCAACTGTTTGGGTCTTCAGTTAACAGTTTCATCATCTCTTGCCTCTAGTGCCAGTAATGATGTTAGGGTCTGTCTCCTTATATCACTTGGTCTAATGGCTGAGAACACAGGGAGTACATGCGTGCGCAGGTTGTGCAGACTGTTGCGAGTCTCACACTGTTTATGTAATGTGACAACTTCTGCACCACACAGGAATACAGTATTCTGCTGGGGTGTACACCATTGCAAGTGTGCTGATTTTGGACATGGCAATAAAACCATAGGGACAAATTCTCCCATAGGCGAGTTGCCTGGAGCTGACTGCAGGAGCCTGTATCATGCTCATCACAGCCGTACGTGAGCACCTTCCAGGAAGGCATTAACATCGGCCACGTTTGTTCTCTCATCCTCTCCCCAAGGGGAAAGTGGGTGCAGCGGAGGGTTCTGCTTCAGCTTCTGTTACGAGACACACACAGATGTGCCTTTGCTGTATCTTTCCGTCTGCTCAGGCAAGGCCAGAGAAGCGTGCCTTGTACCTCGACTGGAAGGTGGAGAGATCTGCGATGGTCATTAGTTTCCATGGGAGTTCCTTCCACAGTCTGGGACAGGGGTTGGCACCATGGAACCATTTTATCCAGCCCAGAGAGCCCAGGCGCTCCTGCAGCCTTTGGGCAGCCAAGCACAGAGAAAAGGTGAGGCAGTGACACTACAGGCAAGACTGGTGACTGAGGCTGGGGTCACGGCAGCACAGGACAGGTTGAAAGCAGTCCATGCTCAAAGTGATATTCCATCAAAGCATTGCCCTCCAGCAAGATGTCCCAGACCAGGGGTCAGCAACATTTAGGGGAGTTTGGTTTGCTCCTTTATCTTCATGGCATGCAACACCCTGGTGTTTCCCAGTCCTAGCCTAGTCTGAAAACTGAAGAGGTGCTCCAAGGAACAGTCCTGCCCTAGCCAAGAGCCAGACTCGATGATGTGAGAGTCCATCATGGAGCAATAGCTCTCAACCAGCAGGCCATGGCAGGGGAAGGAATCAATCATCTCCATGCTCAAAATGCTCTGGACAGTCAGGCTGAGACACCAGGCTTCTTACTCAGAGCAACAGGTGGGCTAATCAGCTCTGCCGAGCAGCAGAATTAAGCCAGATATTCCTGAAAGCAGCTATGCTGCTCCCATTCCAAAACCAGCTAGGGTGTCCCTGGCACCATCGGGAAGCCAAGCCATAAGGGAAGGAGGCGGTAGGATCATGGAGGACGAGAACCTCTGGCCCACAGAAAAGATGATTTGGGGTTTAAGGCACCACCAAAGGACTCAAGGCAGCGGGGAAGAGACACCTCACTCACAATTCACAGCCCCCTGGCCCTACCAGTGCCCCTCATTCCTGACCTGCAGACACCCAGCCCTGCCAATACCCCTCACTCCCAACCCGCAGCCCCTGCCCCCCAGCTGTCCCCAGTGTGACCAAGCCAAAGTGTGGCAACTCCAATTTATGCAAACAGCGGCAGAGCAAATCTGGCCCTGGCACCCCCTCTGGGGCTCCAGCGCCACACCAGGCAGCGTCTCCTGAGACCACTCAGCCCACGCAAGTACAACACGGAGCTCCCCGCTGCCCTCAAAAGATCCCCCTTCCTCCACTGGAAGAGCAGGTACCTCCTGCTGCAGCACTGGACCCAGAGAACTTCTCCCAGTGTTGCCCCTGCCTCCAAACGCCCTCCTTCCACTTCCATCAGTGCAGCAGAACAAAATCCCAGTTTGAGGGGAAAAAAAAAATCCTGCCTGGATGGAGATGAGGGGATTCAAGAAGAGGACATGTCCAGGAAAACCCAGATGTATGGTAACCCTAGTAATAACCCCCAACTGACTGGCCCTGCTGATACAGCAGCGGCAGGAGTTACCATCACCACTGCTCATCCCACCCCAGGAAGTCTAGCCCCACAGGCCACAATTCAGCCACTCATGGGCCACCAATTGGACAGCCCTCTACAACAGGAATGGGAACAAGAAGCACTTAAGAGAAGCAAATAACTCCTCCTTACCTGGCAGGGTTTAGGGAGGGAAAGTCCAAAAATAAATTGGGAAGGCCTCAGACACCATGGGTCCAGGGACCATAAAGGTACCCAAGTGGACTTTAGCTCCAAGTCTCTACAGTAGCGGTTTCCAACCCGTGGTCAATGGACCCCTGGGGGTCCGCAGACTATGTCTAAGGGGTCTGTGAAAGATGACTATGATCAGCCAAAAGTATGTGAATGTCCACACTTACAATTCATAGAGGTCCACACTTCCACATGAAATTTTTTAGGGGTCTGCAAATGAAAAAAGGTTGAAAACAGTACAGTACTCACAATGTCACTGGCAACAAGGTAAATCCTTTCATTTTTGAATAAGCCACAAACATCACTGTGCATTCAAGCTCCCAGTAAACACAAAGAGAAGGCTGGAAGGTAAATGGAGTAACAGTCACCAGAAATTGGCTTAGAAGACACTGCTAGAACTGCAGTGCCAGCTTCAGTTGTACATGAAGTGAAGAGCATGTTAGATGTCAGAACAAAAGCGTATTCTAGCCAGCTGGGTCACTTGAGTTAACTTCGCAGTCAGGGCTCTAGGCATTTCCTAATACTGTCAGCACTACAACCTTGGTAGATAGCTGAAGCGTCAAACAAATCAGAGAAACTCCCCCCCAGACCGTCCCTCCACCTTTCACAGAGGCTCCTACCAGCATGTACAGCTAACGCCCCGATGCAGCTGCCAGTCTAGCAAATGATTTAACATGGCTGGAGCAGAGTGTAGCTGTAAGTGTCAAAACCCTTCTGGGTGCAGAAGAACAACTGAACAGCAGCTTGGTAGTTAAATAAAATAAAAGGGAGAAGTCATCATAGAATGGGTGTTCCCCCAGGTCTGTGGCAAGGAAGAGGCTGCAAAAAAACCCAAAACATTGCTATCCAGAGCTGCAATGAGGATGGGTCCAGGGAACAAGGGCAGGCCAAGAGCCTGAGAGCTCTACAGGAACCTGATTGGGATCCCCAGGTCCTGTGGCACTCTGCTTGCTATACCAGTCAAATTCTGCAGCCACCTCATTACATTTAATCGCTGTTGGAGAGGTTAATGCATATGAAAAAGAAATCATCAAAATACCACCACAGCATTTCGGGGTCTAGTTTTCACATCCGCTCAACTAAATTTTCTACCGGGCCCATGTTCTTCATATGTATCGGCACCTTGGCACGTTTACATGCTAGGAGGGAGAAAACTGGATATTTCAGCAGCTGGGAGGAGAGGAGGGGGCTTCTGGCATTGAGAGAAATGGAGGGATGCTTCAGGGTTGCAGAACAGTAGAAAAAACCCTGGTCAGACCCAGATCGCTCTCCCTTTCGGCATCCACAGTCTGCCCCGGTAAGACTAGGCAAGATGGACCTACGGTCTGACCCAGTGAGTGATAGGTCTTATGCAGAACATGTGCGTTAGTCAGAAGTATTAATTAAACAGCTAGCACTTTTGATATTTAGGTGTCAAGACTAAACAACCCACTCAGATCCTCTCCCCTCCCAAGGCTGTTTCATCTCAGGCTTTCTGCAGACACAGTTCCACTGATTTGCATTCTCAGCACATTTTTAAAGTGTCCTTTGTCCTTATGTCCTAAAAACATTTCCACTTCCCCTCCTCCTCCCTCCCAAGTCAAGTTTTTGGAATATAATTCTGGGGCAAGAGACAAATTCACCAGAAGACTCAGCATCATAAAATATGCTATCCTCTGCCTATGGTGCTTTTCATATAACATATGAAAGTGCATTTTATCCTTCTGGTCATAAAGTGTCCTCACTGAAAACTTGCATTCATACCTCTCGGGTCACCAGGCACACAGGGAAATCGGTCATCTTGTTAGACAGATGCCTCTTTTAATTTCATACAGCACTTTAGTTGCAAATGAGTTAGAAATATTTAGCAGTCTCAAGAGCATATTTAAGTGTCCTTTGGGTATCCTCTTCCTCTTTACTGTTTGGATTCTGAAAGTATCTGCGAGCCCCGTATTGACGATCATGGCGAGTCCCTGGAAAATTTAAAAAAAAAAAAAAAAAAAAAAAACTCTCCAGTGTGCGACTGCAGTCACCCAGAACAGACCAGAGAACGAATTACAACTCAATGCCCAGTCCACAAATATGAAGGAGGTATCACAGCGATACGCTCTGCTGCTCCTGATGCAACTGTCTGGTTCAGTCACCTAAATGTAAAACTATAGTTGCTGTCCTGTATATAAATCTGCCATATGAAAGAAGACTGCGCTCGATACTCCAGAAAAAGCAACCAGATAACAGTTCCCACCTAGAGCTCTCAGTCTGGGTGCCAGCGGGCAAAAGCAAATTACATAAGGAGAGACAGGTAAAAAAGGGAGGTAACAAGATAGGAGTTTATCCAGAAAAACAGGACTCTCAGCTCACAGCCAGCTTACTGATGGACAGATTTTTACTATAGCTCGTGGAAGAGAGTTAGAATGGAAGCACATGAAAAAGAGGACTTAGGATCTGAAGGAGGATCCTGATAAAGTATATTTTATGTTGGGGGGTGCCTCCTACAAGAACCACTCTTGGGGCTCTGTTGAAGCTGCAGAAGTAGAAGAGAACTTCTCTTATCAAGTGTTCAGTGAAAAAAAGACAACAGATCATGACTCAAGGGAATGAAACATCATAACTGCTATTGTGTGGAAGAAACCCCGGGGCAACATTCACCACCTACCACAAAAAGCCTGACTCTGTTGTCCAACCCTCTGCTCTTCCCCTTAGGCGCACACCTCGTGGAGGAAGAGTACTTCTGAGCTGGTGTCAAATGATTTCCTAATACTTTTCAAGAAGATTAAAGTGAAAAGGAGGGAGCATAAACTGCAAGTCGGCAGCTACTCAGACAGCGATAGCCTCAGCAGCAGGTAGGAATGCTTTGAACACCGTCTCGTCGGCTTTAAGGTCAGAAAGGATCATGATATCATCTGGCCTGACCTTCTGTCTGTCACAGGCCGCTACATTTCACCTAAACAGCATACATAATCCCACAGACTTTTGCTAAACTAAAACATTTCGATTCTCAGGGATGTAAATCATTGTGCACCACAGCCAGAGAACAGGAGAAACCAAAGGTGCCCCCAGTGCCCAAGGCCTTGGCAATGGCAGGGAATTTAATGACAGATGGCAGAGTCTCTGTCCATGGAGGTTTTGAAGACCCAGCTAGATAATCGCCCCGGCCTCGGCTGGGGTGATCTAGTTGGGGCTGGTCCTGCTTTGAGTAGGGGTTGGACCAGTTGTCTCTGGTTGGACCAGATGTCTGTCCTGAGGTCTCTTCCAAACCTCATTTTCTCATTAACGGATGAGATATGTCCATATCATCCAGCCAGCAAACAACAGGCCGAGCTATAAACCCCTATGGGTCCTTGCTGATCTGACTGGGAGTGAAATTATTCCCCAGCCCCAGATATGAGAATGTGTGTAACACTAAGCACGTGGGTAGTGTTCTGCATTCAGCTTTTACTGAATTTCACCAATAAATTACCATTTTTTTTTATTGAAGTTATTCAGTTTTTACTGGTTTACACCCATTTTTCAGTGTAAATCAGTAAAAAACAATTGTGGGGGAGGGGTGGGAGTGGCAGCTGCACATGGAGTGGGGGGTGAGGGTGGCAGGAGCTGCTACCTGGGGGCATGGGGCTCCTAGCTCTGACCCTGGGCAGAGCGGGGGGGGCTGTGGAAATCACTCCCAGGGTGGGCAGGTCCCAGCTGCACCCAGTGGCTCTGGCTGCAGCCCTGCCCCAGGTGCTGGGAGCTGCTGCCCCGCCAGGGGGGCAGGCAGGAAAGCCTAGCCCCACTCCCTGAGGTGGGCACTGCACCCGACCACTCTGCATGGGCCCACAGGACTGGAGCCGCTGCCTGGGTCAAACCCTCCCCACCTCTGCATCCAGCTGCACGCCACTCTCCCCTTCCCCAAGTGCCAGGGCAGCCCGGCAGCAGGCTGCTGCAACTGGGGGGGATGGGTGCAGTGCAGTCCATCGGCTGCACCCAAGGCTGCAGCAGGGAGCAAAGCAGGGGAAGCCATCAGTGGGTGTGGGGTGCAGGGGGTGCGGCTTTTGCTGCCATGCACCCCCCGCGAGGGCTGTGGGGCTGCACCGGGCTCTTCCCAAGGGACAAATACCCCCAGATCTGCGTGCGGGACGAGAGCAGGCTGTTGCTGCTGACTGGGGCCGATGGTGGCACAACCGGGCTCTTCCTAGTGCTTGGAGCAGGCAGCAGCCTGCTCTTGTCCCACGTACAGATCCAGCCTGCAGCCCTCCTGGGGGACACGAAGAAGCAAGAGCCATACCCCGCCGCCCACCTCACACCCACTGACAGCTCCCCCCGCTTTGCTCCCTGCTTCAGCCCCAGGAGTGGCCAATGGGCTGCGCCACGCCCCTTCATTAGTCCCAGCCTTACTCCAGTCCCTCCCTCACCGCCATGGGAACGTATTATTTTCCCTGATTTAAACCGATGTTTTTTCTTTTCTTCCTTTTATCCCAATTTCAACCTAGTTTTTATGTTCAGAAGATAAACCCTGAAAAATTCCCAGAACACTACACATGAGCAAGGCATACCAGCTAGGCATTGAAGAGGATCTTGCCTGCTACTTCACAAAGCAGATCCTCCCCATCTGTGGCCAATCATACATGGGGGGTGAAGGTGCAGGGGAAATCCTTCCTGCCCCCTGCAATGACTGGTTGAAGCCCTGAAGCATGAGATTTGATTACAGACACAGCCTTAATGCAGGTGCTCAGATGCAGGTGCTCTGAATATATTGAGGGTGATGCAGGTAATCCAGGTCCCCAGGGGTCAAGAAGAAAGAGAATGAACTGACTCAGATTTAAGGATCCCAATGCTAAAAAGGACCACCGCTGCCTTCTAATCCAAGCCCCCTGCTCATAGTGGCTGACAAATTTCTCCCAGGGGTTGACTGCACTTTCTCAAGCAGTCTAGGCTCTATGACAACTGTTAACAAGGGGTATCCCAGAAGTAATAAGAGCAGTACAGACAGGAGGAAGGATTACTACTTCATTTGGACCATGCCACAACAAGGAGCAAAACCAATTCTATTCCTACAAGACATCCCACCAAAATCTGAGATCTCTTTGAGAAGGAGGGCATCAGAAGCATTTCCTCATGCACTGTATGGATACAAGTCAAAATAAAGGACAGGGATGTAATCTTATGAGGAGAGAAGCCAGGGATGGGTGGCCAGGCCACTTATTTTTCCTTTTACATCCTAGAGTGCAGTTGAAAGATGTTGCAACTGGACAGGTGATCTTGGGGCTGTCTACAAACTCACTGGGGTGGACACAGCAGGAAATAGAGGATACGATATTTACCAAGGCGCCCGTTGCGGTAACTAGAAACAATGGCCACAAACTGAAGGAGAGCAAATTTAGATTGGACATGAGGAAAAAAAATCCTTTAGTGAGGGTTGCCAAAATATGGAATATGTATCGAAGGGAGGTGGTGCTATCCCCTTCCTTGGAGGTATTTAAGAGGAGATTGGACAAATACCTGGCTGGGGTCATCTGAGCCCAGCCCTCTTTCCTGCCCAGGGCAGGGGGTTGGACTCAATCATCTAACAAGTCCCTTCCGACCCTAAAATCTATGAAATCTATAAATACGAAGCAGGGGTAGGGACACGAACCAACTCCACATATAGCATTAGCAGGACCATTACAGGGACACAGTGAACACTTCTGACAGCCACACTACAAAAAGGGTGTTCAGAAATTGGGGGGTAGGGGGTACTTAAAAGAGCAGTAGGAGAATGATTTGAAGTTAAGAATACATGTCATATAACAAAGCTCAATCCTGTAGAGCTCAATCTATTTAATTTATCCAATGAAAGAAGAAGTCACCCAGGATGACCCGCGCAAGAAAAAGCTTCAGATAGCAGACCACTCTTAGATCTAGCAGAAAAAAAGCCTAATGAGACCCAGTGGCTGCAAGCTGAAGCTAGAAACATTCAGACTAAAAATAAGGTGAAAATTATGTATTAAAACAATTTATCAAGGGACACAGTAGATTCTCTGTTGTCTCAAATATTTAAGTCAAAGACTGGATGCATATCTAGAAGATCTGCTCTAGCTTATGCAAGAGCCTTGACATGGAAATTATTGGGTGGGGTTCTTCAGCCTGTGTTAAGCAGGAACTTGGAGTAGAAGCTCCTGTTTCCTTTTGGCTTTAAGTAAAACCTATGGGGGCACCAACACATTTCACATATGTGATCAGACTAATTTTTCTGCCACTACTATGATTTGCTAAACTTCAGACAGACACCTAGGCGTGAACACACAATTCGAAGCGACAGATGGTCATGAAGATGACCACTGAAAAGCTGCATGCAGCATAAAGCAGGACTCTCCCCAGAGCCTACTGACCAAATACAATTCTCTCCCACGCAGGTACAAAACTACCAGTTGTAAGCTTGGCATGACCAGCTTAGAAGCCATGAAATCACATTGATATTCCGTATGAATCATCATTTTTCCTGAGCATACATAGGCATCTGGAGCTCCAGGGGCCAAATGACTCCATTGGGAAAAATGTGTTCAAACTCGCACATCTCTGCTTTCTGAATCAACACATGTTGATGCATAATAGACTGATTCACCCAGAAGGTCAATAATTTATGGCACTTAAGTACTCTGTATAGGTTTCTTTGCTAGATAATTGTTGAAGGCTTTGTTGTGCACTACCCCATGTAAATTAAAAGGGTAGTGCAATTCTTGCAATGCACCACTGCCATCCATCCCTTCTGACACTAAAATCAGACCAAATCTAAGAAAAATCATCTGTGCTTCACTTTAAAATCTAGAATCTTACACTGATTTGTGTCTATTTAATGATCACAGAAATGAACATTCAAGCACCCAGCTAACAGGATCCCATACTCTGTTCCCATGAAGCCAAAGGTATACGCACTGTATACAAGCCATTTTCTGAACTTCAAGACTAGGCAGCCAAAGAGCAAGTGCCAAAAATAAATAAATAAATAAATAAATAAATAAATAAAAATCAAATCTTACGAGACCCCGTTTGCCAGTGGCCACATGAACAGTGTGGCATGCACAACAAAACCTTCCAACAATTATCCAACAAGGAAACCTATACAGAGTACTTAAGTGCCATAAGTTATTGGCTTCCTGGGTGAATAAATCTATTATGCATCAACATGTGTCAATGCAGCACAGTCAGACCTCAAATATAGTTCAGAATCAGACATGCAACGAACTGTTGTTCTACCCTTTCTGGATGCCACATGTGGAAGCTTTTTAAAATCCATGCACAGCAGGGATCTGCCTGTTGAGACAGGGGAACCCACGGGAAAAGGAAACTTTCAGATGTAGATGCCCTACAAAGCCTAAGCATCTCAGCCTGTTCGCCTCTGCTGGTCTAGATTACATCTCATTTCAAGATAAGAGTGGAAAAGCAGCAGAACCACCACTGTCACATTTCTGCAGGGCCTCCCAGACAACTCATTTAAATATCCCCTGAAAGAATGAACCCTGGTTCAAAAGGACCACAAAGATGCAGTTCCCTTTTGGAAGCAGACTGGCTGCTACCTGGCTTCAGGGGCTAACATCACAAGGAATCTCACATACAGACTATAAGAATCAGAGCTAGCAACCTGCAGAGGTTTGGACTAGATCAACCAATTACAACATAAACTAATTTATGGCAAGTCCTAAAAAGGGAAAAAAAAATTGTTTAAGAAAAAAAAAAAAAAAAGAAAGAAAGAAATCACCACACTGTCAAAAAGGAACAGCATCACAGCTCAAAAAGCAAGCAACAAGTTCCTGATCTCTGTCAAAGCTTAAGATTCAAGAGATCTGGCATTATTACTCGCTGGTGAGGACAGGGTGAAATGACTGGTTACTAATGCAAATGAGAGCTACCACATGGGTGCAAAAGCTAATATGCAAATTAGTCGATGCTAAGGAGTGAACTGTTTGCTAATTATATTCCAGGGGCCCTTGCTATTGCACATCAAGGGCGGTACAAGCTCTTCTAAAGACACTGCGTGCAGGTATAGGAAGGCTGTGTCTAACACAGGGCTGTCTTTATAGCCGTTAGGGTGGCTGCCTGCTGTCTTCACCCCACAGCAGATAAAACCTGTATTCAAGGAGGTCTGCCTGCTCAGGTATAAAGAAGCCCTGAGTGCAACCAACCCACCTATTTCCAGGAATGAGATGCAGCAGGACACTGGATGGCTGGAAAGCTCAGGGTTAAATGCCGCCCTTCCCGGACAGCATTTTTGCATAGACTTCCCCCCACCCTGATATGTAAATCAACTGCATTCCTAGTCTCCTGGGCTGCAAGGATACCTTCCAATTTTCCTTGGGCATGTGGTTGTGAAAGGTGCCAGGACTCCCAGTCCTCACAGCTTTTCCTCATCCCAGCCTTTAACAGTACAGGAACCAACAAGAAAGATGCCTCCAACCGTGACAAAAAGACGTTTAACAAGGCACAGAGGGAGATCTGTGCCTGCGGCAGCCCATTCAACCCTTGTTCTCCTCACTGAGGCTAGCGAGTGCCAATGTAACGTCAATGTTTGCCTTCTGGGAGGCAGGTTTGGGGGTTTCGGATGGTGAACTCGAGCACAAGACATCCAGCTTTCTGCAGCCCCCGCTCCCTCCCAAGTCCCTGCCAACACACAATCAAGCACTCCCTTCTCAAAGTACAATAATTACAGAAACTATGGTGGAAATTATGCAAGTGGAACAGGACTATTCTGCCTTTGAAAAAGTATCTGGGTTTGTTTTAAAAGCAAAAAACGTGAAATTTTCCAAACAAGTGTGCATCCAAAATTAAAAACGAACCGGGGTGACACGCACAAATTTTGAGGGCTATTTAAAACCTTGTGCTATAAGCTATAGGATCCTGCAACGTGTCCCATCCAGATTCCCCAAGATTTTTTTTTACCAGCCCCACCTCGCCCAGGGGCAGCGCCGTGCAAAAATGCAAATTTGAAGCTTTCCAAAGAAGTTTGCATCCAAAAT
The DNA here is from genome assembly GCF_000455745.1 of Alligator sinensis. Taxonomy (NCBI): domain Eukaryota; kingdom Metazoa; phylum Chordata; order Crocodylia; family Alligatoridae; genus Alligator; species Alligator sinensis. The sequence goes on from NW_005842546.1 coordinate 852,410, forward strand.
TAAAACAAACTCATGAAAAGAAAAAAAAAAATCATTAAAAACCTCCAGGCAGCAATAACCTGGCAGCCCTTTCGAAACGCACAGGTTTTGGGGGCTATTTAAACCTCACTCTATAATCGCATGATCCTGCAACGTGTCCCATCCCAATCCCCGAAGATTTTTTACCAGACTAAAGTGCAAAAAAAAAAATAAAAATAAAAAATGAAGTTTAAAATTTCCGACAGATGGGGACTTCGGACGCCCTTTCAAACTTTCCCCAAGCCCGAAAGCGTGCGGGAAAAGGATCCTCTCGTTGCCATGTCTCCGTCGTCCGCAAAAAGAAGCATGTGGATTTCCAAAGAGCACTTTTCTTTTTTTTAAAACGCTGTGCTATTTACCATTGACCATTCATTTTTGCGGGGGGGGGCTGTTTAAGACCGTCGATGCCCTCGTGCCTGCCAGGTAAGGACGAGAGGCGGTTGCTTACCTGCGATGGCGGTCTCGTCCAGGTGGGAGCCAGGGGGCCTGTCGGCCCGGCCGTGGTGCAGCAGGACGCAGCACAGGACCCAGACGGCGGCTCTGGACGGCGGCTCCATGGCTGGAGGCGCTCGGAGGCGTCCTGTCAGCTCCTCCTCGGCATCCGCGCCCCGATGTCCGAGCGCCGTCTGCCCCGGGCACGGCCACACGCGCAGCACGGACGGACGGACAGAGGCGCTCCCCCACCCCTGAAGGCTGCGGTGGAGCCGAGGGTGGCGCTGGATGGAGCCTGCGGGCGGGCGCCACAGGAGACAGGAAGGGAAAAGGGGGCAGGGAGTCAACTGTCAGGTGGGCTGAGGGGAAATGGGGGGTCCAAATGGGACAGGTGCGGCGTGGCACTGCCCCTGGGCGCACACGCTACCCGGCCCGACCCGCCTGGACCGCGGTCGCGGCCAGACTGCCAGCGCTGCCGCACCGCTTACCTCAGCGCACCGGAGCAGCGAGGCGGCGGCGGGTGTGAGGCAGAGCGCCGCACTTCCGGCCCCAGCGCTCCTCCCATTGGCGGCGTGGGCACGCCGCTCTGTGCTGCCGGGCGCCGGCCCTCGCGTGCCCGACACTTCCTGCGCGGGTTTAACAGGAGGTGGGGGAGGTTCTGTTTTTTTAATATATCCCTCCTCCCCCTCCCCCAGCACCTTAATTTTCTTTTTTACATTTTTTGTTAGGAGGGGTGATTTTTTAAAATTATTTATTCCCTGGGGTTTTGAGGGGTTTTTTTTTTCCATTTTCACAATTATTTTTTGTTAACGGGGTTGATTTTTTTTCTGGGGTTTTTTTTTGAAGATTTTCCATTTTTGTTAATTTTTTTTTGTTAGGGGTGTGATTTTTGTTTAATTATTTATTTCCTGGGTTTATTGAGGTGTTTCCGGGGTTTTTTTTGGTTGTTTTTTTTTGTTGGGGCGGTTGATTTCCCCCTCTCCCTTATTTCTTGTTGTTTTGTTTTGTTTTTGAGGATTTTCCATTTTTTGAAATGTTTTTAAAAAATCACCCCCGCAGCAAAAATTATTTATTTCCTGGGGGGGGGTTGAGGTTTTTCCTTTTTTGTTTTTTTCCTTTTTTGTTTTTTTTGTTTTTTTAGGGGGGTTGATTTTTTTTTTCTTTTTATTCCCTGGGTTTTTTAGTATTTTCCTTTTTTTTTAATGTTTTTTCATTAGGGGGGTTGCTTTCTTCTTTATTTCTTCATTTGTTTTTTAGAACTTTCCATTTTTAAAAGGTTTTTTTCTTTGCTTTTTTTTTTTTTCTTCTTTATTTCCTGGGACAGGAGGTTGGCTTTTTTTTTGAGGATTTTCCATTTTTTTAATGTTTTTTGTTAGGGGGCGTGATTTTTTTTTTTTTTTCAATTATTTATTTCCTGGGGGGGGGGTTGAGGTTTTTCCTTTTTTTTGTTAGGGGGGTTGGGGTTTTTTCTTTATTTTTTCCTGGGTTTTTTCAGTATTTTACTTTTTCATTTTTTTTGTTAGGGGGGGTTGCTTTTTTCTTCTTTATTTCCTGGTTTGTTTGTTTTTTAGAACTTTCCATTTTTTAAATGTTTTTTTTCTTAGAGGCCTTGCTTTTTTTTCTTCTTTATTTCCTGGGGCAGGGGGTTAGTTTTTTTGAGGATTTTCCATTTTTTTTTAATGTTTTTTCTTAGGGGATGTGATTTTTAAAAATTATTTATTTCCTGGTTTTCGGGGGGTTTTTTGGGTTTTTTTGTTAGAGGGGTTGATTTTTTTCTTTATTTCCTGGTTTTTTTTAGTATTTTCCTTTTTTTTTTAATGTTTTTTGTTAGGGGGTTGATTTTCTTTTCTCCATTTCCTGTTTGTCCTATAGCACCTATCCGCAACATCTTGGTGCATTGGCTGGGAACCTGACAGCGGCCTAAGTCCGTCGGATGGACCTACAATGGACGAAGCGAAGCCGCTACAGCAAACATTAAGCCTAATGGTGCAAATACTGCAACAGCAGCAGCAGCAAGCCACCTGCCAAATAGCCCTGGATGAGAAGATTGCCATGTGGCCAGGGATAGTTTTACCAGCTCGGGAGGTTCCCTGTCAGTCGAGAAGACAAGGGGAATAGAAGCTCAGGGCAGGAGCAATCTCAGATAGAAATGATGGGTTGTAGTTTGGGTGAAGCTAGAGGGGACCTCGAGTTGGAGAAGCCCACAGTATGGGTGAGAGTGGCAGGGAAACGGGTGATTAGGGGCATGCTCAGACCCTGATTAGGCCTCAAATCCTAATTAGGGCTTTGCTCAGACCCTGATTAAGGCTAATCTTTTTCCTTGCGGAAAAGGAGGGAAGACCTCCCCTGTTAGAATGATTTGTATGTATGGCAGGGCCTCTACATATGAATGTGGGAAGGTCACAGTAACTATGTGATGTGAGAGATACCCGTAGGAGTGGCACCAGAGTTGTCATATCCCACGGTGTTGGGGAGGGAATGCCCTGACACACATGATATTCTAAAAACCATGCATGCCTGAGAAAAATATCAGGCTGGGTTATTAGGAGAAGAAAATACCGAGACAGTCAATGAGGAGGATGAAGCCCTTTTCAACCTGGAGGAGTTAACCAGTGGTGCCCAATTTAGGGAGGCACAAAGGCAAGAACCGACTTTCCAAGCTATGTGGGAGACTGAAACTGCAAAAAAGACCCAACAGGTAATGAGACCAGAGTGTGGGAGGCTGCCTCGATGTGAGGTGAAGAATGAGCTACTATGCCAGATTAGGAAGGGCCAGAGAGGAGGGGAATAACTGCTTTGAGAGAGAGACTTCAGTCTTATAGGTTACTGGTATGAACTTGCAGAGTGCGCGGCATCCGGAGAAGGAACAGTACAATAAGCGGGCTACGGAGCATGAGTTCCAGGTAGGGCGGTGAGTCTTAGTGCCGCTGCCCGGTTCCACCAGTACATTCCTTAATTGCTGGCAGGACCCTTTCGTAATTGTGTGGCAAGCGGGCTCTGTAGAGTATGAAGTCCTTAGACCTGGATATAAAGAAGAGAAACAAATTTACTGTGTCTGTTTGTTAAAGTTATGCATGGAAAGAGAAGGTTTATGAATTACCCCGTTATCTGAGAAAGAGGAGTTTGGTCACGACATGGAGAGGGATGTTGGGATTATACTAGTGGAAAACAGGGTAACCTAAGGAAAACGGCTCTTAGAAGGGCAACATGGACAGCTGAAAGGCCTTATTACAGAGAGTTTTCTGATGTCTTTAGCGAAGCTCCAGGGAGAGCTCGGGGAGTAATACATAAGATCCTGACTCCGGAAGGGAACATAAGGAAAAATGACATTGGATCCGGTACCATAAGTATCAGCCCATTGAGGAGGAATTGCATAAGATGTTGTAGCAGGGAGTCATTACTACATCTCGCAGTCTATGGCAAAGGCCTCTTGTAGCGGCTCCTAAACCTGGTGAGACAATCTGTTTGTGGACTTTAGGAAGTTAAACTTTATTACACGATTCAATGCTTTCCCTGTGCCCCGGGGGGGGGAGCTCCTAGAATGAATAGGAAAGGCCAAGTTTATCTCCATGTTTAATCTGGCCAAAGGTTATTGGCAAATTTCGTTGAGGGCAAAGGATCAAGCAAAGTCAGCCTTTGGACCCCCTTGGCGCTGGTATGAATTTAAAAGGATGCCCTTTGGGCTGAGTGGAGCGGCAGCCACTTTGCAAAGGCTTATGGATTGGATATTGGCCCCTCACCAGGATTATGCTGCAACATATATTGACAGTATCATGGTTTATACAGAGGGATGGGAAGAACACGTACAGTCAATAAGAGCTGTACTGCAGGAGCTACAGCAGGCAGGATTAACAGCTAACTCCAAGAAATGTGCTCTGGGCCAGGCCAAAACAATATTTAGGATTTGTGGTGGGACAGGGCTGGATAAAACCACTGGCAGATAAAGTAGAGGTTATAGGGAACTACCTTCCTCTGCAAAGTAAGCAACAAAATGAGAGCATTCCTGGGACTGGCCAGTTATTACTGTCGGTTTATTCCACATCTTGCAGAGATCACAAAACCCCTCATTGATACCATGCAGAGAAGAGGGAATGGCTCCATAACAATGGACACAAAGCGTGAAGAAACCTTTGACACAGTAAAGATGGTTTTGTGTTGGGATGTGTTGCAAACACCTGGTTTTTCACGGCCTTTCATTCTACAGGCAGATGCATCAGGAAAGGCTATTGGGGCAGTCCTCTCGCAGGCAATAGATGGGCTCAAAAGACCAGTGGCTTATGTGAGTAGAAAGTTGAATGACCATAAAAAAGGTACACTACCATCGAACACGAATGTTTGGCTGTTAATTGGGGCATCAAATATTTCAGGTTTTACCTGCTGCGTAGAGAATTTCAATTAATTATGGATCATGCCCCATTGAAGTGGCTCCAATCAGCTAAAGCGGACAATTTCTGCATTGTGACACGTGCCTCAGACCTGCAGCCATTCCAATTTTCTATTAAATACAATTAGATTGGTCCAGGATGAGCTGTGCTACATACTTCGGGCTGGTAAGGTGCAGCCCTGGGGAGAGCCAAATCATGGAAGCAGAGGTGCTGGGGAACTCCCCTCTCTATGCGTGTCTGCAGCTAGTGGAGCCGGAGAGAAGTGTTGGAGCAAAGGCAAAGGGGGTCGGAGGACTTTTGTCAGTGGAGGTCCTGTGGCAGGAGCCCGGTGCAATGAGGTCCCGAAAGGGGGAGCCAGCAAGATCAGCCCTCTCAGAGGGCAGGACGGCACTTTGGGAGCTAAGAGAGAGAGTGTTTGATTTTATTTTTATTTCCTGGGTTTTTGGTTTTGTTGGGGTTTTCCTTTTCTTTACCTCGGCTGACAGCATATGTTTTTGTCTGGGGGTCTGTAACTAAACTTCCCAGCCTAACCTCAGTGGGGCTACCTGGAGAACTGGGATCCAGCACCTTGGGTCTGGCAGAGCCCCTGCTGCCCTAGAGCAGCTTCTGGCAGCAAGGCTTGAGCACAGCCTGCAAACTCAGCAGGCTTTGGGTGGGAGACTGGATGGGGAGACCTAAGGACAAGCTGCTAGCTTTGCTGCATGTGGCTGGAGGGGTCTTCACCCCAGCATGGGGCATGGCTCTTTGGCCATGGGGCCACCAGTGCCAGTTCAGACTCAGGCACCAGCAAACCAGGATGGGACAGCCACAACCTAGCCTATGCAGTGGGGAAGGGAGACTCGCCCAAGGCTGTAATGATGTAGTTGGGGCTGGTCCTGCTTTGAGCAGGAGGTTGAACTAAATATGACCTCCTGTGGTCCCTTCCAGCCCTCATTTTCCAGGGTCCTAAGGCTTATCCAGTGGTAAGCACCAGGTAGCGAAGAGGAGGAGACTTGATTAATTGCTGAAATTCCAGTGAATCAGAGCAGACTTGATCAAGTCTTGATTAAGTCTGCTGGAGCAGGGCAATTATCATGGTCCAGCAGCCCTTCACGCCTTGTGTATCAGCGTCCCTGCACTGAAAAATGGCAGGGGGGGCGCTTGAGCTAAAGCTCTTGAAGACACTCTAATTAAAATGCTGCCCCTTGCACCAATCACCAGAGCATGTGTAAAAGTGCCCTGAGGCATGGAGAAGTCCCCAGAGGTACTAGATTTTATGTGCATTAACTAAAGCACCTTAATTAACATGTAGAGACCCATTATAAACTAACCTGATTCCTGCTAAACTCTTTATTCTGCAGATGTTAATGACCCTCTCTCCTTTAAAATGGTCTTGTTCTGCTAATCAGACTAGCCTTTCTTCTGCATTTCTGTTTGTTACCTACTCCTGGCAGGCTGGCTTTAACTCTACCTTAAACCATTCACTCAGGTATGGAAATAACTTTCAGTGCAGCACTAGATGCTCAGGAAGACTAGATTTGTTTTATGAAATCTAAAACAGGGATGTCCATTTAATTCTAATGACTGCAGGACTAATGAAGCAACATCTTTCATTTTTTGCCTTGTTTGTGCGAGGGGGGTTATACATAATAGATGATATAGCAACATCTTTTATTTTTTGCCGGGGGTGGAATTTATACAGAATAGATGATATAGCAAATTATTGTACATTCCAATACATTTATATTTGTGTTTGCTCCTATCTTAAACTGAATGGTATGACTGTAGGCCAATAGCCTACATTAAAGCTTCCAGTTGCTGTTTAGCTGGATAAAAATAGGTGGTGTGTTATATGCAATAATGTACCACACCACCTGCACCCCCTTTCAAAATCCTGGATCCTCCCACAGACCGTGAAAAAAGGCAGGGATAGCCCCCAAACCTCCAAATATGCATCCTGAAGAAGAGATGCCAAGGGAGAATACACACCGTTACCTCGGTAGGGCACAGCCTTAACCAAACATATAAACCATAAGCAGGGTTACGCCCATAAGGATGCTGTCCAGGCTGTGATGAGCAAGTCAGGGCCATGCATGCTGGGTATGGGCCCATAGACAAGACAGACAGAGCTCAACCTGCAAGCCTGGTGGGATGCGAATGGGCAGTGCAAGGTGGAGGCTGAGAACTGGGGCACGGTGGGAAAGTGGGAGAGGCTCCAGGTAGTTCTCCCAGGGGGAGGAGATATCTGGGGAACCAAATACCTGGGACCTAGAGCCTGAGCTGCCACTTCATGGACTTCTAGCAGCCCTGGGACCAGGAGAGGTGCTCCTTCTTGCTTACAGATGGTGTACATGAGAAGGGAAGGACTGTGGGGATTTCTTCTCCTGGTATTTCTAAAGTACACTTTTAAAGAGTCTAAACTCAGCATCTGCTCTGCATATCTGTGTACCCCATCTCTTGGCCTGGAGTCCCTCCCTGGGAAAACTCATGGCCCGTGCTCCAGTGGCACTGCATGGGGAAAGATGGCTGCATGAGACTAGAAATTAGCCTTGAACACTAAGGCCACATGCTGGGAGCCTGGGGGTTGGATCCCTGCAGGGGTGCTGGTTCCCTGACAGCAACCTACTGCTCTCCCCTCGCCACGTGTGCCCCAGCGATCCCATCTGTGGGGTGTTTGGACCCAAATCCAGCCTTCAAATGCAAGGAGAATCCTGTTGCTTCATCAGAGCCATGCAGAAGCCTGACCTATGGGGCAGGGGGGGTGTCCTCACAGGAGCTCGAGGCACAGGCTCTGATACAGAGCTTAATACCAGAGGCTGCAAGGAAGAAAGGAATGGGCAAAGCCTGGTCAGACCCAGTTTACACTCCCCATCTATGTCTGCTCTCTACCCCTGTGTGGCCCAGATCTTTTGACACGTCAAAGGGAAAAGTGGGCCTAGCCCACCAAGTTAACTAGAAGCCCCTTTGGTCACTAATGAGATCCCTGGTGGCTTGCAAGGAATACAGACTTATCCACCAGGGTCTTTCACCCTTGCCTAGGTTATCCGGCCACGTTGTCAGGGCGGGATGCAAGGACAGGATGGTGAATGGTGCGGAGCACAAGCGTGTAGAGCTGGTGACGGCAGGTGGTTTGAAACAGGAGACTGGGCAAAATGGTCTGACCCAGTACCTGGCAATTCATATACTCTTGTATACTAGCACAGACACTGGCTGAAACTCCACTGGTGTGTGTAGTGACAAGTACAAATGTCCTGAACACCCCCAGCTCCTGGGGGGATGGCATGAGGGGCCAATACCAGCCCCGCCCGGGTGATTTGGGGATGGTACCCTTCCTCCTTACGCTGGGCCACCTGGAATAGGCCAGATTTGCCCCATGACAGCTCCCTGCACCTCCACTCTGGGCCTGGACCTCAAGGGACATCCCGCAGTGACTTCTGTCCCACTCCGTCCCTGTGCCAGTGATGATGACCGCGCAGGTCCCACGCTCCCCGCTTCTCGCCTCCAGGCCAAAGGCTGATGGGTAACAAGGGAGGAAGCCTGCGGTTTAGCCCCGGTGTCTCTGGAGACCCTGGCTTTGCTGCTGCCTGTTGCTGAGAGCTCTCTGGGAACGGGCAGCCGTCGTTTTTTACCCAGCTTTCTCGGGGATTGAGTTGCAGATCGGGGTTTGTGTGTCTACTGCGAGCAGCAAAGAGCAGCTGAGTGTAACGCGGGGAGCCCCGCACAGCTCCGGGGCGCACCAGGGGCAAAAAACACCCCGAAAACGGTGCTGAGCTGGACGGAGTCCGAGCTGCTGAGCCCCGAGAGCCACAGAGGTGAGTCTCCCCCATGCAGCATGTTCAACGCTCTGCATTTACCTGCAGCATGAAGGGCCTGGGAGCGGGCACTCGTACAGGAAGCCTGCGGCAGAGGCCTCCAGCTGCTAGCAATGCAGGTGTTCCCAGCATCCAGAAGTGCTTCTGCAGCTGGCTCTGGGCCTAGCTCCCCACCTTGGGATGTGAATTTATGAAAGCCCGAGTTCTTTTCGGCAGCAGAGTCTTTCCATTCAGGCTGTTCTTAATTACCACCTTGCAGCTATCTGCTGGCAGCAGCAAGGGGAGCTTCCCCAGCTATGTGCAGGGCACATGGGAACCCTGGCAGGGAATAGGGTACAGCAGAGAAAGCTGTCTGGTGAGCTGCTGGAGGGACACTGGGTCTGAGACAGTGTGTCTGCTCCCTTAGGCTGGCCCTCCTCTGCCACAGACTCCCTGCATGGCCTTGGGCAAGTCCTCCATGTCCCGAACACCCAACAGTCTGACACTGGTGCAGCCGGGCTGTACCAGGAGCAGATGCACATGGTGTTGCTCTACATTGGTTTCACTGACTAGATGACGGGGTGGAGTTATCCTCAGAAACACCAGCAGCAGAGCGCCCGGGGTGTCAGAGCTGCAAGGGATGGATGTGCCTCAACCTGGACCCAAACCCAGATCTTTCAGGCTGTCCTGCCACCCCGTGGCAAGACACTGTACTAGCACCTGACAGCTGGCCACCTGTCCTCCCTGGACACCGGTTGTTGACACGTGTGTTGGAAACCCGTGTGAGTTAGACCAGCGCCAATGCACCACATCCAGGCTTGCAAACTGTCTGTGCCTCGGTTTCCCATCAATGCATGGGGAATAGCTGCACTGCCCTGCCTCACGGCGGGGCTGTGACTCTCTCAGAGTCTCAAAATGAATCTAAACCGGATTGGCAGCAATCCAGCAGCAATTCCCGATTGGCACCCTCCATGCCTGAGAGCGGCTCCATGCTCTGGGGAGAAGGGGGAACCTCAGTCCCCAGCCAGGGGTCTCCCCCAAAGGTAAATGCCCCTTGGCAGGAGCTGCTCCTCTATCCCCCAGCCATGTCTGTCTGGCAGGGGGCAGAGAGGGAAGGGTCAGGAGCTTGCTCCCCCCTTGTCCGTGTCCCCCTTCACCCCACTGGCCCCATCACACTTTAGCCAGGCCCAAGGGGACAGCTGTCCCCCAGAGACAGGCACCGACCAGCTGTAGCAGCAGCTGAGCTCTGCGGGGCCTGGGCAAGACCTGAGAGAGGAGGAATAAAGAGGCCAAGGAGGGGCTCGGGGAAGGAGGACGAGCGTGGCCCCTGCACCCTAGAGGGGTAGAAGCTGTAGAAGAAAGACCCCAGACATCGCAGGCCTTGCCTGCACTTACCTCCCTCGGTTCAGAGCATAGGAACATATAGGAACATGAGAATTGCTGCTCACTGGGTCCCACAATAGGTCCATCTCACCCGGTCTCCTGTGGACCTGCTGGACTATGCCAGGCAGGAGCGGGCAGATCCGCTGTGCTGGCCACCGGGATGCACACTGCGTGTGCCCTGCCGCCTGCTCCAGGAGGCTAAGACCGCCCTGCATCACCCAGGTCCTGTGCGAGGGCGGTTCCCACCTGCGGTGCCAGGCTGCATCCCCTGCACCGCCTTCTCCAGAGCCTCTTGCTGAGGTCCTGGCTGCATTTCTCTCCTCACCTCTTTATTTATGCACTCCTCGTCTGTGGCCCCACTAAGGCACAGGACCTCCTGGTCAACGTCCTCCTAGCCCTGGCTAAGCTTGTGCTATATCTCACCAGGAAGGAGGCTCTGGCTGGGAGGGTTCCCAGGGGACTGTGGGGCAATCCCGTCTCCAGCCAGACCATCACTGGGCAGTGCCCACTGGCTCCTTGGACACTTTGAGGGCCACTGTCCAGTGTGCTTTGCTTGGTGTCCCCCCTTGGCACACTAGTTATTAACCTTTGACCTTCACTCACATCCTGGTGATGTATTTTGTTGCCCCCAGTAATCAGTTGCTGCCTTTCCAGTAACCTCCCTGTTTAAGGGGGGCTAATAGTTTACTTGGTGGGCACTGCCCCACAATTTGTTAAGGCAACCAATAGGGCTGTGTCACACAGCAGCAGATCATGGGTGCTGGAAGGGAGAGGGAACTGGATCGGACCAGGTTTCTTCTCCCTTGTTCCACTTGCAGTCTCCAGCATTGAAGGGGCAGGAAGCTCAGATGCAAAGGCCGTGCCCCTCACTCCTGTGTGCAATAGTGACCGATGCCCCTTTCCTCCACGCCCAGTCCCTTGGGGGAAATTGGTACCCTATCATGCTGCATCCAGCTGCACGCTGCTCCCAGCCACATCCCGGCATCGCTGGGCCCTCCACACAGCCCCACACTACAGCCATCCCCAGGGCAGCACTGGCTGCTGGTGGGACTGCAACAGGTTGCACAGGCACGTGTGCAGGCATCCCCTTCCAGCGGCCTCACTTGCTCAGCAAAGACGGGAGCTCTGGGTGCAGACACGCTCCAGGCTCAGCCAGCAGTCCTGAAGTCTTGCAAGCAAGGTCTTTGCTGAGCAGAAAGTGCCCGGTCTCCATGCCTTCCCCTCCATGAGCATAAGGGAGAATTACAGATAGTCCTAAAATGAAGGGAGAATAATCCAAGAGGTAGTTGAGAGAGGACAGAAACTTGAGGCTACCTAAACACAAGTAATCAAAGGGCCAACTCTAGGGGTGCCACTGGTAAGCCAGGCATAGCCCCACCATGCTCCCTGCCACCAGGCTGGCATCGGACTTACACACATCCCAGCTGCCATTGGAAGCAGCAGGCAGGAGTGAAGTACCTGAAGCTCATAAAGAAGGGGGAAAGCACCTTTTCTCTCTTGCTGCATAGAGGAGGGCACAGAGCAATGGCTTGAGTCTGCAGCAAAGTCAATTTAAATTGGCTCCCCTGAAAAAAAAAATCCTCGCTGGCAGAGCAGGGAAGCAGGGGGACAGGTGCCCAGGGGAGCAGTGAGCTCTCCATCGCTGGAGGTGATCAAGAAGAGGCTGGACAACCATTGGTTGGGGATGTTTTAGGTGTAGTGATGCCTATTTTCTTCCATGGGGATTTCCCAGGCTTCTGGGCTTTGCTGTTTGCTTCCCCACATCTTTTTTTCTGCTATACATGTCAGGGGGGGTTTAAGCCTCCCCAAAGGCATTGGGTGTTGGCTGCAGCTAAGCCTGGGGACTTAAACTGGGGTGTGACTATTCTCCTATTAGGAACAAAGCCATTACTAGCTAGAGGGTCTTGCCCCTCCACTCAGGGTCAGTCCAATGCTACATTTGGGGTCAGGAAGAAATTTTACCCCCTGGTCAGATTGGTATGGATTTGGGGGGAAAGAGGGTAGCCTTCATCTGTAGCAGGGGCTATGGCCCTCTACCCGGGACCTCTTGAGCGTATATGGACATTTTCCAGAGGCAAAACATTGGCTGCTATGGGTCCCCTGCTTTGCCTGCAGCAGGTTTGGGTGTGAAGTCTGTGTCGTGTCAGGGTTGCGGGCAGTCTTACGTTGAGTTTAGAGGATGGATGTGTCAGAGCTGGTTTGGACAGGGCTGATCCTGCCTCAGGCAGAGCTTAGACTAGAGGTGACCTCTGCGGCTCCCTTCCAACCCCACTTCTCTTGGAGGCAACCACAGAGGTGATTTTCTCCTGGAGGCTATAAAAGCAGCTGAGGATGGTGCATCACCCATGCAGAAGGAGGGTGGAGGCTGCCCTCAAATCGGACCTGTCAGGGATGAATCAGGCAGGGCAGCATCCAGCCCAAAGGGAAGGGCTGTGGAGGGTCCCAGAGCACAAAGCAGCCTGCAGTGTTGCACAGGGTAGGACTTCAGGGACAAGAGCCTGGAGCCACCACAGATCCACACAAAGGTCCCTTGGATGGAGAAACAGCTGCACAGATCCACCCCCCCCCCCCCCCCATATGCCAAAGGGATGTTTCATGCCTCGGGGGAATAGCTGGGTCCATGGAGCAGCTCCCCCATGGAGCAGGGTGCTGGGGACTAGGGAGTGGAAGGGCACTGGATTTATCAGTCCTCCTGTGGGTCATGGGGAAGGGGTGGCAGTGACAACCTGCTGGGCCCTATCCCGTGTAGCTCCAAGCCCCTTGCAATGGGCTATAGCAGCCCATGCATACCACTGTCCACACCTACCCCCAGCTCCCCTCTCTGCCTCCCAGCTGACCTGAACTGCCCCAGCAATAGGCACCCAGTGTAGCAAACTACCCCAGGGGCACACTCTTGCTCGGCTTTGCCATGACACCAGCTCACCTCTGGGTGGCGCCAGCTCCCTACACTCAGATGGGGCACCCCGCCTGAAGCACCCTGGGCCTGCTCCAGTCCTCCCAGGGACCCCTTGCATCAGGGATGTATTTGTCCCTGGGCTGTCTGCAGGGCAAAAAAGTGTGGCCGGGTTGTGCCTACAACCCTGGGATAAGACATTCAGGCCCTCCACCCCCTGAAAAGGTGCATGGTGGGGAATGCCTCTGGAGAGAGGCAGGTGGCAGCCGGTCTGGATCTCGGGTTGCAAGGACCAGCGGCTCACTCTTGGCTTGGCATCCCATCTGCTCCACCCTTGCGATGTCACTGGCATTGGGTTACAAGGGGGTGACATCACAAGGTGACACAGGTTGTGTCAGCCGTGCCCCTGGCTCATGTACCAGCTTCTTAGGCACCCCTCACCTGTGCAGTGATGCCTGTTTTCCTATGGGGAGTTTCCAGGCATCTGGGCCTTGCTGGTTGCTCTCCCCTCTTTCTGCTCTATGTGTCAGGGGGGTTTAAGCCTCCCCCAGAGATGCTGGGTGCTGGTTGCAGATGGGGACCAGGCTGTGCCAATGCTCCTGCGGGCACCAACCCCACAGGGTCCTGGATAGAGGGTCTTGCCCCTCCGCCCAGGGTCAGACTGATGTTGCATTTGGAGGCAGGAAGAGATTTCCCCCTCTGGTCAGATCGGTATGGATTTGGGGGGGAGGGGGTTGCCTCCCTCTGTAGTGGGGGCACAGCCTCTGCTTGGGGGGGGGTCTCTTGAGAGTCTACTAACAACCTTTTATAGCAGCGGGATGTTGGCTGCCATGGTCCCCCTGGGGCAGGTTGGGGTGTGAGGTCCGCATTGTGCCAGGGTTGACGGTAGTTTTATGCAGAGTTTAGATTATGGATTTGTATAGGATGGTTGGATAGGGATCGAGTCCTAGAGAAGTGGGGCTGGCAGGGACCTCCGGAGGTCACGGCTAGTCCAGCTCTCTGCCTGCAGCAGAATCAGCCCAAAAAATCATCCCTAACCACACCTCAGGCAGGGAGTTGGGCTAGAGACCTAGAGAACGTGATTTTTTGAGGCAAAGCAGAGGGAACTGAGTTTATTTATACTGGAGAAGACTGAGACGGGGATTTGATAGCAGCCTTCAACTATCTACCCAACACCCTCTCCACCTGGGTAGCTCCCCTGCTACTTACGAATTAAAACTAAACAGGATTTGCTCCAGAGCTGGACGCTTTAATGCCACACACTATAAAACTGGCTTTAAAGGACAGTGCCATATGTGTGTGTGGCGATGCACCAGACTGCTGACCACCTGGCTGGGTGATGAACACCCGGCAAGCATCAAGGATAAAGCAGTTGTGTGGCTCCACCACATGAGTGATGTGTAAAGGGGGAAATGAAGTATAGGAGAGAAGAACTCCCTGCAGAGGGTTGCAAAGAGGATGGAGCTGGGCTGGTCCCTGGGGGGGCACAAGACAAGGAGCAATGGGCTCAAGCTGCAGCAAGGGAAGTTGAGGTTGGATATTAGGGAAAACTTTCTCACGAGGAGGGTGGTGAAGCACTGGGACAGGCTGCCCGGAGAGGTGGTGACGTCTCCATCCTTGGAGGTGTTAAAGCCTTGGCTGGGCTGATGTAGTTGGGGCTGGTCCTGCTTGGAGATGTGAGCTCCTTCCCAACCCTCCTTTTCTATGGTTGTGTCTAGATGTGACCTCCAAGGGGTCCCTTCCAGCCCCACTTTGAATCACAGAAGAGGGGGGTTGGAAAGGATCTCGCATCCAGTCCAATGCCATCACCCCCTTGCACAGCTCAGACACAAGCAGGCACGAACCCGCGGGCAGGGACCGGGAGCGGCGGCCGGGGGAGGGACGGGGCGGGCGGGCCGTCGAGGCGGGGCAGGGCCGGGCTTGCAGCACGGAGAGGAAGTGGAGGGGCTCCTGCAGCCCGCCCGCAGCGCCTCCAGCCCCCGAGATATGAGCCCAGGTGAGTGCCTGGACCTGGGTGTGCAATGCACCCTGGAAGGGGGGCTGCTGCGAGCTGGGCGTGCAATGCAGCCTGGAAGGGGGGCTCCTGCGAGCTGGGCGTGCAATGCACCCTGGGCTGCTGCGAGCTGGGCGTGCAATGCACCGTGGAAGGGGGGCTGCTGGGAGGTGGGCGTGCAATGCAAGCTGGGAAGGGTGCGAGTTGGGCGTGCAATGCACCCTGGACGGGGGGCTGTTGGGAGCTGGGGGTGCAATGCACCCTGGAAGGGGGGCTGCTGCGAGCTGGGCGTGCAATGCAGCCTGGAAGGGGGGCTCCTGCGAGCTGGGCGTGCAATGCACCCTGGGCTGCTGCGAGCTGGGCGTGCAATGCACCGTGGAAGGGGGGCTGCTGCGAGTTGGGGGTGCAATGCACCCTGGAAGGGGGTCTGCTGGGAGCTGGGTGTGCAATGCACCCTGGAAGGGGGTCTGCTGGGAGCTGGGTGTGCAGTGCACCCTGGAAAGGGATCTGCTGGGAGCTGGGTGTGTGTAGTGCACCCCGGAGAGGGATCTGCTAGGAGCTGGGTGTGCAGTGCACTCTGGAGAGCAGATCTGGGTGTGTAGTGCACGTTGGAGAGGGGATGTGCTGGGAGCTGGGTGTGCAGTGCACCCTGGAGAGGGGAGCTGGGTGTGTAGCACACCTTGGAGAGGGGATCTACTGGGAGCTGGGTATGTGCAGTACATCCTGGAGTGGTGGGGTCCCATTCAGCAGG
>NW_005842546.1:868065-893338 GCF_000455745.1 Alligator sinensis
GTGCAGTGGTGGAAAGGGGCTCAGGACCCCACCCCGCTCCCCAGGAAAAGCCAGGGAGGGCTCAGGGGATGCTTGGATGGGAAGGAGAGGAGAACTTTTTACCTGGGGGACCCGTGGCTGGGCTTAGGGAAGGAGCTGGGCTGGGCTGGGCCTTGCAGAGATACTTGGGATGCGTCTGCTTCTGGGGGTCCTGGGATGGGAGCTCCTTGTTCTGCCTCTAGCCCTTAGCACAGGCTCCCTCCCTTGGGCTCAGCTCTTTGCCTCTCCCCTGGTCCAGTGGTGTTGGGATTTGCCTGGTGGGAACTGTGCTGGGCTGAACGAGGCCAGGCTAACCTACCCCACACTGTCCTGGGTTCAGCTGAGCCTGCTTGACCCAAGC
Organism: Alligator sinensis; assembly: GCF_000455745.1. Classification (NCBI taxonomy): domain Eukaryota; kingdom Metazoa; phylum Chordata; order Crocodylia; family Alligatoridae; genus Alligator; species Alligator sinensis. The sequence goes on from NW_005842546.1 coordinate 868,445, forward strand.
TGGGCTGAGAGTGGCTGGGCCGGCTGGGTCAGTGACAGGCGACAGGGAGCCCTCCTGACCTTGGGGAGCCCTCCGTGTCCGGCCTCGAGAGCTGGGGCACAGGCTTCCTCTGTTTTGGTTACTGAGGCTGCTCCTCTGTGTCCAGAAGGGCCATGTCAGGCTGGCCCCAGGCCTGGCTTTGCTCTGGGTGTGGAGGGAGGAGGGAAGGGAAGCTGCTCTCTCTGGCTGCGGTTGCATTTCTCAGTGTGGTCCCCACCCCAGCCCTTCTGCCTTATTTCAGAGCAGGGGATTTCTTCGGAAAGGAGGTTTTCAGCCTTTGTCGCTCTTGAGCCCCAAACCGCACACGGGGCAGGAGGGTCCCAGCAGCAGGGAATCGAACAGCCCAAGAGCTGAGCTCACTGCAGGGACAGCGGGGCAGCTCTACCCATCAAGGAGGCCTTAAGCCTCTTCCTCCTGAGCTAAAAGAGAACTGACCATCTCCTGGTGCAGTACAGGGCATATGACACAATTTAGAGGTTCTGATTCTCTCCATCAGAGGGCAGTGGGGTGTGTGTCACACGTCTCTGTGTGTGTGCACGCGTGCACGGAGGACTTAGATGCACTGCGATATGATTTATGTATGTGTATCTACCCATGCATGTGGCATCACAAGCTATTTAAGACCCAGTGCGGGGTTTTTTCAGGCACGTTGAACCCCATCAAGTGCATTTTTTAGCAGTTGAAGTTAAGTTTTTAATGTGGAAAAACAAAAAAAAAAGCAAGAAAGGAAGCCAGACCAATTCTCACGGGTCTGGGTGAGTAACTGGCTTTGCAAGCCTTTCCTCCCTGGTTTACATCCAGCAGGGATGGGTGTGAAGGGTTAGGGGTGATCAGAAGAGCGCTGGAGGTAGGCCAGAGGGAGGAGAGCGCCTTTCTGTCAGCTGAAAATGTGGTGAATGCAGCTGAAGGGGAAAAAAAATGAGGCCAGCCCCTTTCTCACCTCCTAAGCCCCCACCCTATCCCACAAACAGCTGGGCTGTTTTGTTGCTGAGCCTGTTTGGTTGTTAAAGAGGGTGGTCACAGGAAGGTGTCTGTGGGGTAGACAGCAATGAGTCGGTTCCCACCATAGGATCATTTCATGTCTCTGTTTGGTGCGGGGGCCAGTCCTGCCTCTGTCCTTTCCCTCCCTTTCCTGCGGGGAGCAAGGACTCGGTGTGTCATAATCAGAGCATGTGCAATGTCTAAACAGTCAGAAACAAACTCCTGATACAGCTAATGAGACGTCACACATCTGTGCTCAAAGCTGCGCATACACATCCTGGGCTCAGGAAATCAATCATAGCCGCGTCTCTCTGCACCAGGCCTCTCACCTGCCGTCTACCTTTCCTAGAATCGTAGATCATCCTTTCCAAGCATGCAGGGGTTAAAATTGCGATGGGTAAAAAACGGGTGGAATCTAGTGAATTTGAGTGAAATCTAGTAAATTGTTTCAGCTGGAAAAAAAAAAAAATCCCAGGGCAAAAAACACCCAGAAATGTCCAAACAGGCCATCACGGCATTTCCAAAGTGAAAGAGCAGTAGCTTCACAAGAAGGCTTGGGCATCATTCACAGGACTGAAGAAGCAGTGCCCCCTCCACAGCTAGTCGTTGAGGCACTTTCCGGGGATAGGGCATGCCGGGTTGCAGTCCCTCTTCTGCTGGACCAGCAGCCAGCAGTGCCCTGCAGTGGGTTTCCCTCCATCTCCCCTGCTGTCAAGTCTCCCACTTTGCATGTATATAAATGTTGTCTGAGGCTGGGCCTGCAACCCAGGTGAGCGCCATAACCAGCAACCTCGTTCCCTGGCCCCAGGAATGGAGAATTTGTCATACACAGTGGACAACCTCCAGCCGGAGGGATTGAGAGAAACCTCCCCCAGCGCTTGCTGGTAGGGAAAAGCCACGTTCAGGTCCTTGAGTAGGGATGAAATAGGGATATGAACATCATTCACTCCAAAATTTTCTGGTTTTTATCCTTAGGCTATTGTGTTTCAGCTCGGTCCTCTCCAAACTCACTTCCTTTTAACTACATCCGTTCTCTTTGGGCATGTCTACATGAGACACTTACTGCGCATTAGCCTAATAACATTGAGCAGTAGCATGTCATGGCAAAAGCCGTGCTCATAGCCGACTGTGCAGTGTTATTACGCTAATGCACAGTAAATATCACTAAATAACCGTGCACCGGTGCTACTGCACAGTAACTCTAGGTACTGCACATTGAGTTAGTACTTTATTAAGGAAGTACTAATCTAAATGCTCAGTATCTAAGGCACATCAATGAACACGTAGATGTGCCCTTTGTAATGTTTTCTTCCTGAGCTTTTTCACCCAAGTGCTCGTCGTCTGGCCCCAGATTGGGGTCGCGCTCTAGCATTGTTATGCTTTTATGAAAAGGGCAATGTGGAAACACTGGAGAGACATCAAAGCCGGGTCACAAAAGCTGGCCAGGGCTTGGGAAACAAGGCGTTCTGCACGAGAAACTTGACCCCACCAGACTGGCTTATTGATGAGAAGACCGAGAGGTGTTTTAATTGTTTTGTCTCTGTCCTGGCACACGTGGAAGAGATCTGCTGACGTGGGGAGTGGGCGAGGGCTTTCAGTCTTGCTGGCAGAGGCATAGCGAGATCCAGTGGTTGGAAGATGAAGTGAGGCTGATTCAGGCTGGCTAATAAGATGCAGTTTCATAGAATCACAGACATCGAGGGCTGGCAGGGACCTCAGGAGGTCACATCTAGTCCAACCCCCTGCTCAAAGCAGGATCAGCCCCAACTACATCATCCCAGCCAAGGCTTTGTCTACCAGGGTCTTCAAAACCTCCAAGGATGGAGACTCCATCACCTCTCTGCATAACCTGTTCCAGTGTTTCACCACCCTCCTGGTGAGAAAGTTTGTCCTAATATCCAACCTCGACTTCTCTTGCTGCAACTTGAGCCTATTGCCCCAGCAGACTTCCTGCCTATGGCATGGGGGCTGTACTCCATGATCTCGCAAGGTCCCTTCCAGCCCCTAATGTCTATGAATCTATGACTCTGCCCCCACCGAGAACAGCCCAGCCCCATGCTCTTTGCAACCCCCCTACAGGGACTTGAAGGCTGCTATTCAGTCTTCTCTTCTCCAAACTAAATCAGCCCCATTCCCTCAGCCTCTCCTCACCAGTCATGTCCCCCAGCCCCACAGCCATTTTCATTGCCCTCCACTGGGCTCTCTGCAATGTGTCTACATCTGTTCTGTAGTGGGGGGCCCACAGCTGGACACAAGACTCCAGAGGTGGCCTCCCCAGTGCTGAATAGAGGGGAAGAATCACTTCCCTTCATTTGCTGGCAATGTTCCTACCAATGCAGCCCAGGATGTCGATCACTTCATTTCCTAGCACTGAGGGCAATGGAAGAACAGCAGGGCAGGAGAAATGGCAAACTCACCATAGCTTATAGACATTAAGGCAGATGATTACATTACTTTCCAGAGAACAGGCTTTTATCCATCTTCTGGGAAGAGTCCTATAGCCTGTGGGGAGGGCTGGGTGTCAGGCAAGCTACTTGGGGTGGTCTCATCTGGCCTCGGGGTCCGTGCCCCTTTCAATCCCCCTTTTCAGTCGTGGGCCACAGCATGCTCAGGACACTTGCAGCGCTGCATTAAGGCAATGGCTCTCATCCTTCAGGGCTTCAGCCTGTCCCCTGCAGGGGTCAGGAAGGACCTTTTTTTCCTACCGATGCACAGTTGGCCAGATCGATGCATTTTGGGTTTTCTTTTGCTTTTCTCTGAAAGATTAGAAATGTTGGCTTCTCCTAGGATGGATACTAGGGTGTGATCCATCTCTCCCCTAATCGATGCCCTGGCATGGCTGGACCTTTGCATTTGTTTTCTCTACCTTTGTGTCACCACCTTTCAGTCTCCCAAGGTCTGAAATGCTTGAATCTACCCCGAGCTATGGCGCTCAATGGAGGGAGCAGCTATGGGGAGAGTGAGGCTTGGCAGTCTGATGAGCTCTTCTAAACTTAAACTGGAGATCTTGAATCTAGTCTTACCCACAGATATTGGAAGTGATGCGTCTCACCTATCGCTAAACCTCACTGTGGCTTTGGTCTGCTTTTAACCTTTTGCCTGCCCTTTTCCAAGTGTGTTTGTAACGTGGCTGGGAACATGGGGACTGTGTGAGTAGGTGGAGACTGGCTTCTGGGACCCCCCCGCAAGTAGCAGATCTTGTCTGACGTCTAGTAAGCACTGGGGAGAAGCCTGCGCTTGGTGCCATCGTTGATGGCAGTGATGTGGAGGAGGCGTAAGTGAGAGTTCCTGGAAGTGCCATGTAGGTCACTGGGCTGGATGTCAGGTGCAGCGCAGGCAGGGCGGCCGGCTTGGCTGTGCAGCACCATCTGGATGGGGAGAAATGTCGGGGCTTAATGCCTGGATAAAACAAATTGTGGGGTGGGGAGGAGCAGGGGAGCGCATGCATTTTGAGGAACAGAGGGTTTGTGCAGAAGGGAGAGGCTCCACTTGACCTGCAGCAGATCTAGGCTGCCAGCACTGAAAAGCACCTTAGCTCAGGTGGGTCTGGCAATGGGAGAAGAGAGGAGCCAGCAGGTCTCTGGTAGTGATACCAGTGGAAGAAAGGTGCTTCTGTATCTGTCCAGTGAAGATAGGAGAGAAATCTATCTGCATCTATCTATATCTGTCAAGTGGAGATAGGAGAGAAATCTATCTGCATCTATCTATATCTGTCCAGTGGAGATAGGAGAGATATCTATCTGCATCTATATCTATAGCTATATCTATATCTGTATCTATATCTGTCTGCATCTATCTATATCCAGTGGAGATAGGAGAGATAGCAGGCTGAGAGTGGGGTGATTTCCAGGGCAGCAATAGAGAACCCAACTCAGGATGTATCATCATCATTATTATTATTGTTGTTGTTGTTGCCCAACTCAGGATGTATCATCATCATCATCATCATTATTATTGTTGTTGTCGTTGTTAACAACAATAATATCATCATCATTATTACTGTTATTACTATTATTATTGCTAGTATGATTACTACTATTTGTATTATTGTTGTTATTATGGCATTTCTTTACGTGGGCAGCTGACAGCCTCGGCAGAGGTCAGAGCCCGTGAGCGCTGAGGGTCTGTAGTCTAGCTAATGATGACAAATGACGGGAGGAGAAACAGCGGCACAAGGAGGGACAGTGACTTGCCCATGGCGGTGCACTCAGTCAGTGGCAGGACCAGGAAGAGAAGCTGCTTGTCCTAAGTCCCGGTCTGGTTTCCCAAATTACCAGATCACCCTGCCTCTGCAGCTGTCTCATTCCTTATGTGAGAAGCTTAAGATGAGACATGAATCCCAGCAGTGGGAGAGGAGACTGGCCTAGCAGCAGTACAGATATCCAGGAGGGTTATTCCACCAGACGCCAGATCAGGACACAGATAGCGGGGGCACAGATTAAACACAACCCAGCCTAGCACAGCGGTCCGACAGCTCCCATAGAAAGCGATCCAGTATCACAAGACGACGAGGCTTGCAGAACTGCCTGCGTCTTTGAAGCGCCCGGCAGACCTGGGCCTCAGTAACACCCGGGAGATGCTTGCGAAGGACCTCTAGCAAAGCCGTTAAGTAATAGAGACCACAACAGAACTGAATTCAACATCCTCTGTGTGGGGAGAGGTGACAAAAATAAAACGAGGAAGTTAGTCACAAAGGCCCTGCCGTTGAAACTGAGGAAAATTGAAATCCCAAGGCTCGGTGCAGAAGTTATTTTAGCAGCGAGGACAGCATCCCAGGGGGCCTGCATGCCCCAGAGCATGAAAGGAAGCAGCGGGGCAAGAACAGGAGCCCAGGTGGCTTAACGAAACGTTCGGAGAAGCTACTGAAACGGCTGCGGCATCCTTCAGAAAATGGAGATCCTTTCCATGGGACCTGGGAGGGCGGGAGCAAAAGCTGGGACATATGACATGTGAGGTGGGATAAGAGGAGAAAAGCGCAAGAGGCAGAAATAGATCTCCAGGCATTTTTTGAATTAGTCAGAAGCAGGAAGCACGTGAGAAAAACAGTGAGCCTGCCGGGGGTAATCGCCGGCGCGGCTGGATGGTATCTGTGTGTCTGCCGTCCACGCAAAACCAACAGCCGTGGAGCCGATCACAGAGACTATCCATCCCTCTTGTTAGTGGTTAAAACAGCTGCGCGTCGGGTTTTCTTTTTGTGCGTTCTTAGATTGTGTTACTTTCCGCCCTTTCGTTCTTTGGTGGGTAGGAGCTGAAGGAGCGTCAGCGTTGCGAGCCTGGTTCCCTGGCTAGAAAGGCCTTCTCAAAGAGGAGGAAAGCTTTGAAACGTTTCCTAGCGGGGGGCAGTCTCTGAAGTTCGCTCCATGTCTGGACCTCCTTGTCCGTGGACGCCGTGTCTGCGGGGCTTGTCTGCTTTGCCCCGTGCACGTTGTCCCAGAGGAGCGCCGCAGTCACAGGGCTCCTAGACCAAAACGGGGGTCTTTATAGCTGCGGCTTGCTTGGTTTGAAAGTTGGGACCGAGTTTCAGAAGCTGTGCTGGGACGAGAGCAAAGGCCTGAGGGACTCCCAGCAGCTTGCGTCACGGGGAAGACAAGCAGGTTTATTTTGGGCCAGCTGGGGTGGGCACGCAGCACATTCCCATTCGGCTCTAGATGCAGCAAGCCCTGGCAATCCAGCCGTTCACGGGGGCTGAGTCCTCGTCCAGCAAAAGGTTCATCCCGAGCTGGGATTTGGAGGAACCAGTGCTGCTTAATGAGGAATCCTAAAGGACCCCGAACAAGACGACAGGCTGTTTGCCTTCAGTGCAGACAATGTGCAAACTTTCCTTGCTTCTGACCAGCACCTGGGTATGGCATGAGCCAGCTGCTTGTCAACCAAAGACCTGAGCCATCCCGACATGTAGCAGGGCTGGCATCAGCTGGAGAAGAAGATGGACAGGGCAGTGTTAGCAGCAGGCTGCGTCCCCCTTCCACTCCCCACAATCTCAGGTAGATATTGCGGAGAAACAGGGATAGTCCAGATGCCCGTGGGACCCCTCAGGTGAGGGGTTTTGGAGCAGAGGACCAAGTACCCTTCACTAATCTGAGCATGAAGCAATTCGAGGCATTGCAGCACCAGTCCATCTGTTCCTCTGTGCCATGCAGGCAGCTTCGCAAGACATGTGGGCTACTGTAAAAGGCAGCAGGGATATCTGGTGTATAAACACAGCAATCCTGATGGTCCTAGGTAGGCTGCCTCTTAGCACTGCCAGACCAGCCTCTGTGCTGCACCCAGATCCCACCCCTGACGGCAGGAAGCTGGCTGACATCGCGTGTTGCAGGGCTTGGGTGGTTGCGCCTTTCTTTAATTGCTGTAAATGGGGGGCCAGAGGCAGGCTGGGCTTCAGGGGTGGGTGTTGGTATTGTGTTTTTCAAGGAGGCATGCATTGGAAGGGGCATTGGTGTTCCTTACTGGTTTTTGCACTTGCTGGTTGTACTGGGTTGGAGACAGCAATGCTCTGGGCCTGTGTGAGCATCCTTCTTCCAGAGCTGGAAGAAGCTCGGGTTCCCCATCCTCTTTTCCGCCTGCAACACGCTCCCTCCCAGTGCCTATCACAGAATTTACTAGTCCTAACTACCAGTTCCCCTTCTGAGCCGTGAGACAACCCACATGGAGAAAGAATCAGCTTGTAGCCATCACAGGCTGCAACTGGCCTATATGCAGCAGACGTGTGGCACCCAGCACAGAGATCCTGATCTTCAAAGCAGGGCATTGCAATGCTGCTGCAGTTGCAATATTATTATTATGAGTATTAGTATTAATATCATTATTATTATTCATATGAGTATTATTAGTACTATTAATATTATTATTAGATAGAGAGTAGTCCTGATCATAGGAATGATGATGATGGAGTATTAATATTATTATCATTATTATTATTTATTATTATTGCTTCTCCGCCTCTTGAAGGCTCAGCTCAAGTGTAGCATTATTAGCATTAGTATTATATAAATAGTAGCAGTCATGCTGATATGACTGTTGAGGATGCAGGGGAGGAGGTCTGATACCTCTCGTCCTGGTCTGATGGGTTTCCATTCGAGCAGCTCTTAGCATTCCTGGTGTCCTTTGAAGACGCTTTCTGTGCCCTCCAGGCAGGTGACCTGCAATAAGGGCTTTTGCCTGGTCTTGTCAGCGACACGGGGCTTGTTTTAGTCCTGGCTTTGACACAGAGGGATGGATGAAGAGCGACTTGCTCTGCAGCTGGCAGTGCTGTTCCCTCCCAGGGGTCCGGCTGGGATTTCATGCTCCCTCGGAGGTGAGACCTTTCGGGGTTTTCAGGCCGAGCGCTGCGCCCATATCCAACCCCTGGCAGCCCCAACAGGTGCTCGGTTGTTGCCGGTCTGTTGTTTGCTGGTGACGTGCCAGCACTGAACAGCTGGTATCTAACTTTCCCCGTCTCCCCAGTGGAAAAACCCTGCTGGAAAGGGGTGTTGGGGGGGGGGGATTTTCTATGCGTGAGAAACAGAGAGAAGGTTTTGCTTCCCTTTTCGGGTGACGGGGAGATGAATCGTTGTCCCTTCTCCGGGGGTGAGGGGCAATTATGAATCATCTGCCAGCCAGGCCCGTGATGTCCCGCTCAAGCTTCCTCTTGCTGAAGCAGCGGCGCCGGGTGAGAACCGCTGTTGCACGGACCCAGGGAGGGTCCCTGTGTGCGCCGGTCAGGGATGTAGAGTGGGGGGGCGGGTGCCCTGTCCCAAGGTAGATACCTGGCCCAGCGACTCTTGTGTGCAAGGCCTCTGTTTGGCCCAGCACAATTGTGTGGGCATGCATGCATTTGTGCAAGGGGTGCATGCTAGATGTGGGGTAGCGCAGCGCACAGGGAGTTCGCAGGGTGCTCGTGACGGGATGCTGGAGCGGGTGGTGGGTTTCGTGGGAAGGGGCTGGGAGAGGGGATAGCCATGGGGCTGGGGGTGAGGAGGGGCGCAGCGTGGGTGTTGTGTGTGTGTGGAGGGCAGGGTGCTGGGAGCTGGGCCTGGGCTCCATGTGGCAGGGGGTTGTGTGGGGCTCTGGGGGTGTCAGGAGCAGGGTGTGTTGTGAGGAAAGGGGCTGTGTGTGTGTGTCAAGGGATGGCTGTCGGTGACAAAGGCAGTGTGTGTTGTGCGGGGTGGGTGCTATTTGTGCATGTGCGTGTGTGTGCGAGGGGAAGGCAGTGCACAGTGTGGATGGCTGTGAGTGATGGCAGCAGTATATGTTGTGGGGAGAAAAGTGGGTGTGTGCATGCGTGCATGTGCGTGTGTGCGCGAGGGGAAGGCAGTGCACAGTGTGGATGGCTGTGAGTGATGGCGGCAGTGTGTGTTGTCAGAGAAAAGTGGGTGTGTGCATGCGTGCATGTGCGTGTGTATGTGTGTGTGTGAGGGGAAGGCAGTGCACAGTGTGGATGGCTGTGAGTGATGGCGGCAGTGTGTGTTGTCAGAGAAAAGTGGGTGTGGGCATGCGTGCATGTGTGTGTGTATGTGTGAGTGTGAGGGGAAGGCCGTGCGAGGTGGGGCAGCCGTGCGAGGTGGTGCAGGGAGCTGCATGGGGCCGGCGAGTGCAGGGAAGGAGGGGCAGGATGCATCCCTGGGGCTCGGTTTGTTCGCTTCCTGTCACTGTCTCAGGCCTTGCAGATGCCGTTTCCCCCAAGGCCCGTACGACGCAGCCCTTCCTGATCTCTGCGGGTCTGGCGGCCTCTTTCCTTTGAGGGACTTAGGCCGGAAGGATCTTCCTCGAAACACTGTGGAGCCGGTGGCTAGCGATCCCCCACTCCCTTCGCCTGGGGAAATGGGCTGGCGAGGGGCAGAGGCGATCAGGGCAGAAGCAAAGCAAAGCAAAGCAAAACCCCTCCGATTTTCAGATGAAGTGCACGGGAGTCCCGAGTGCTTGACATGTCCTTCATTTTGAGAAGTTTATTCTGAACAAACCAGGGGGTCTAAAAAGTTTCTCATCACTATCACGCTCCTGCCCAACTAATCCTACCAAGTCACAGGTCTTTAGCGTGCTTTGCAGCATCGGCCTGGGAACGCCTTAGCTCGTTCGGAGAAGCAGGGTCAGTTAGCTCAGCTAGCGTGCAGGTGGGCATACAATTTCCAATACCTGAGCTAGCTCAAGTTTCTCTACATGCCACTAGGTTATACCATACAGACATAACATTATTATTATTAGTGGTAGCGTTACTATTCTTATATCTGCATCTATATCCTGCCCTATGCAGAAAGGCTCCGAGTAGCTCCCAATAAATGACAAGAATCCCATAGATAAGAAACTGCAACCCCAAATTTAGCTCTTTTTAAATACAACCTGAGTCTTAGACCGTGTCTGAAGTTTTCCATTTTTTATGGGAAGTTCACTAAAATAATAAAATCAAGGCTGTATCCCTAACTACAGATACGCAGATGAATACAGTCGTTCGGTAAACCAAACAATGTGCATCTGGCTAGCTGTAGCACTTCTCACATAGTCCCTGATGCTGTAGCATAGCAGCACCACAGCTGGCAGCATCCTTTCCCTCCCTCTATCCAGGATGCAGGGCTCTGTTGTCATCTCCATAGCATAGATGGGAGCTGAGACCGAGAGCTTGAGGTATTCGCCCAATGTGGCCCAAGGTCTCCCAAGCCCAAGCACCGGTTTGACCTTTTGCAACACGAGGTATATCTCCCTGTGAGCCACTTCCACGCTTGCCCTTTCCCATCAGGCTGGTGAATCTCACCCAATAGGCAACATGAAGGGGTTGCACTTTCCACCTGGTTGTGAGATTGCCACTGGCTGTGGTGAAGCCCATTTTTGCTTCTCTTCACAAACAAACCCCGCTATGCCTATCCTGAAGAGAGGTGAGCAGGCCCATCCCCTCCCTGCCCCTCTGTAGTGTCAGTGCCAACAAGAGCAGGGAGTATATAGGGTGCCCCAAACTGGGCATGGAGCTGTATAGAGCGGCCTGAAGAGTCTCAATGGGGGACCCGGGGATGCGTGCGTGCAAAAGTAACTTCAGGAAGTGTTTCCTGGTGCGGACATCCGTTGAGCTGTGGTCTCGCTTCCCAGGGGACAGGCTAGAAACTTTGCTGCTGGAGCAGTTGGTCGGGGCGGACTCCACAAATCCTGGAGGATTGACTTGGAGGGCGAGACGTGATTGCAGGAGGGGCATGGCTTGGGGCATGCAGAATACACCGGGACCCTGGAGAGGCTTGTTTGCGTTCCCTAAAGCACCCACCTGCCCCTAGTCCCTCCGGCTGGGTCAAGAGGTCTTTACCTCTGAGGGGAAGAGACAGGGTCTGGAAAACAGCCTGGCAGCTCTTCCCAGGGTCAGGCAGGGAAGAAAGGGCTCTTGTGATGCAAGGGATCTCTATTCATATCCAGGGCATCTTACTGCTCCCGTCCCCTTGCACTGTGGTGTGCATGAGCGTGGGGCAGGTCTGCTTTAGGCCAGACTGGCTAACACGAGGGAGAAGGCAGGGGAGATGCGCACCTTTGTAGACTAACTAAAGGTATACAGATAAAGAGAGAAAGAGATAGCACAAGCTTTTATGAAGCCAAGTTCACTTCAGCGCTGTGCAAGGATGTGCAAAAAGCTGAGTGTGAGAGAGAAATTAGACTATGAAAGGCAAGGGAGGAGGGGAAAGAGAGACTAACAGGACTGACTACCTCTCTCTGCTCATGGATAGCACCAAGGAGGCTAAGTGAGCCTAGGCACTATCTTTTATTAGACCAGCTACATAAAAACCATTTCTTTCTTTGCTACAGAGTGGGCAAGGAGCTCACGGTCTTGGGTGGGTTCCCGGGGGCTCATTGCTGCATCCCTGCCTATTCCTAGACAGACGGCTCTCTGCCCAAGAAGACCTCCCCTAGCACCACCCACATGGTTTAGGGGGTGGCAGGCAGCCCCCCACCCCGGTCTGTAGCATTTCCCGTAACGGGAGCATCTGGACGTGCTCATTGTGGGCAGCCACTGGTTCTGAGCTCGGTTGCAACAGCTCTCCCTGGTCATCGCTGCAACGAGGCCCTTGAAAACCCACAGGCCCTTGTCAGAGTAGCCAGCCTCAGGAGGCCTTGAGCAGAACTGAGAAGGGTTTCCCCCATCCTGCCTAGAAGAAGAGAGACCTGCCCTACCTCCCACACCTGCTTCTCGTGCTGCTGCCAGGGCCCCTCTGCAAGTCCCTCCTGGGCAAGCAACCGCCTCTGCAGCTGGGCTCGGAGACCAGGACGGTGGGCGGCTTGGTTACGGGGCAAAGAAATCCTTGCGATCCCAAAGTTGGCTCTTAGCAGCCTTGCTTCTGGTCCCCTGCATGCTCTGGGCTGTGCCAATGATCCTGCTGGGACTCAAACCTACAGGGTCTTGCCCCGACGCTCAGGGTCAGACCGATCACCAGATTTGGGGTCAGGAAGGAGTTTTGCCCAGTGGCCAGACTCCGGGATGGTTTGGACAGAGATGGTCCCATCTCAGGCAAGGTTAGATGGGCTAGACCTCCAAAGGTCCCTCCCATCTGGACTTCTCCAGGATTGCCACCTACATACCCCATACCAGTGTACATACAGTGTACACAGAGGTCTCCCATTACTGTGGTCTCCCAGTGCCTCCCAACCTGCCGTGGATTTACCCTCCTAGCACCCTTCCCTGGGAGGAGAGTGTCTTCATCTCAGTTTTGCAGACAGGGAAGTGAAGAATAGAGAGATTAAGTGACTTTCCGCCTTGCTCTGACCACTCTCCAGGCTGACGTCCAACCCCAGCATGCAGCGTAGCCAGCGTTTGCAACTGTCTGCCCTTCTCCATTTGCTCTCCAGTGTTTCCAGTTCATAGCAACACCCTATCTAGGTATAAGAGTTGGGTTTAACCCCTGTGCCAGGGACCTGGGCATGAGTACCCCTTTAACAACTGGAGGGAGTTAGCAGAACACAGCATATCTAATCACCAGGTTGTCTGCAGATTGCCACAGATTTCCACCCGATGAGGAAGGAGCCTGGCCTTGGACCGATATTTTCTGCTGCAAATTGTTTCCATTTTTCTTTGTCTTGGCTTATGGCTGATATGGCTTAGGCAGAATTAACTTATCAGAGCTTAGTCAGGCCAGGATGAATACTGTCTGCAATTTGCATTGCTCCTCATTTAGGGGCTGGTCAGTCAACAGTACTAAACAACGGTTTATGACTTCTGATGGGGAGTGTATGCCGAAGCCAATCAGAAACCAAGATCTAAATGCAAATATCCTCAGTAGGAAGAGACAGTCCTTGGACAATACAGCCGATAGAAACAGAATTGTTTCTACCTCGAAAGTTTTTGCATAATGCGTTTATAACTTGGGTCTCTGACGGAGGTAGGATATGAACCACAATAGCCAGACCTCACGCCAGAAGGCAAGCCCAGGGACCAGCTGCTGTGCTCTCATTTCGAGCAGGAAGTCAGCAAAACTATAGGTCAGCTCTGCTAGGAACTTGTTGTCTCATGTTGGCTAAGTCCCCTCACCCCGGGGGCTCAGTTTCTCCATTTGTTTGTTGAGGATAATGACCCCGAGATCATCCCTTTAAAGTCCTAGCCCCTAATTCTGCAGAGAGTCCCCGGTGCAGCCTCAGTGACTGCCCTGGGCGAGTACCTGGAGCAATCACTACAAGGTGTTATCACTTGAGGGTGGGCATGGATGCTTGCAAGGCTGTCTGGACCCTTTATCAGCCCCCTGTGCACAGAGATGACAAGGACAATGCAAGTCAACAAGCAATGCTCCACTCCCAGAGTGCAAATAAGCGACTCGCCTTCCCCATCAGAAGGGAGGATTTGGGCAAAGCAGCCTGGGCTGGGTCCTGGTGAATTCCTGTTGTCCCAGCATCCCAAAAGCCCCTGCCAGGCCGTGTTCAGGCAGCTCGGAGAGGCTGCAGCGGCTGCTTTCCCAGTTGTGGGCAGGAGGAAATCGGTGTTGGGTGACTTGCCAAAGTGTGTCAGCTTCCTCCCTCCCTGGGAATTGTGTCTGCACGCGCGTGTGTGTGTGTGCCTGTGCATGTGTGTCAGCTCTCCAAGGTTCCTCCTCTGGCCACTCTGGCTGATAGCCTCATGTTTTCCGACGTGGGTTTCCCCGACCGCTGGCTCTGTCATCCCTGCCTGGAGCATGCTCCTGCTGCCGTTCCAGACAGGCCGACCCGGGCAGCGCTGCACGAGGACAGCTTGGCTTCCCTGCTCCTCCGACATCGCTCCGAGCAGCCCAAAAGGCTTGATACCCTGGCCGGCACCTTCTTTGAGACGCACGTTAAAGGGCCAATACTGCTGCGAGGGAGTCGAATCCCGACTTGGGAGTTCAGTTCCCAGCTCTTGATCCAGAGCCTGGTGAAGTTACAGGGGTGCTGCGTAGTTTCATGGGTTTGGGATTAAGGCCGTTAACCTCTTCTGGGCCAGGGTGCAGTTCCCTTCACCCACTCCTCCTTAAAGAGGGTGATAACGCTGATCTTCCTCCTTTGGCAGTACCCTCAGGGCTGCCCAGACACTGGTAGTGGGCGCTGCAGGAGGGAGCTGAGATAACAAACCAGCATGTCACAAGTCCCTTCATCCTGAGTCTCTCCAAGCACCTGAGAGGTATCAGTGGGCAAAACCCCTCAACAGCTGCAAGCCGTGCCCCTGTCGTTTTTAGGGATGGCTTCAGGGCACACCCTGGCAGACTCTCCCTATGCCTGAAGAAGGGCGTTTGTGCCCAAAAGCTTGCCAAGAACATTTTTTTCCCAACTATTTAGTTGGTCTAAGGCAAGATATCACATTTACCCAATGTGATATCTTAGCCAGCATCTGCCTTCTGGCAGGGGAGACGCTGCTGTCCCCGGAGCAGCGCTTGTGGCTCTGGGCTGGTTGCCTTGGGGTTTGCAAATATCCCCCAGCGGTCCTCAAGCAGCAGCCCCTGCGCTCCGTCTGTCCTCTGGCATGTCCTTCTCTCCGCCACTGCCTTGCGGAGCCTGCCTTGCGCCCTCTCGAGCCTGCCAGTTTGGATGGCCTGCCTTTGGACCCGGGCCCTGGTCTCAGCCTGCTGGCAGACGGGAAGGAGAGTGTCGCTCTCGGGGCTCGCTCTGCTCCACGCTGGCCCGGTGCCCTCCCCAGCGCCGCAGCGTCAGGGCTTCCTCCGCTGGGCCGTTCATGCGCTGGGCTTTCGGGAAGCAGGAGGGGCCAAGGGAGAAACTGAAGCAAGCTCTTGTTTACTGCAGAGGGCTGGCTTCCTGCATCTGGGCCGGCGCAGGAGATGGGAGAGCGAGCTCTCCGCCGGCCTGGGCACTGCCCCGAGATGGGTGGCTTTAGACCCGAACCTGTCGAACTCCACTGAAACCTGACTTATTGCTCTTTAGCTTGGGCTTGGTCAAGATAAAAGGCGCAAGCCAGGACTTTAAAGCAGGCCTAGGTCTGAAGGTGGTCTAAGTGTCTGCAGAACTGCGCTGGTGCATCACTGTGATGTGGACCAGTAGCATAACTGGGAAGCGGTGGGGGGAAGTGGGACACCAGCCCTGGGCATTGACTATGAGGGGATTCAAGAAGTCTTCACCATGGCAGGGGCAGGTATAGGAGCCAGGCAGCACAGCCGTGCACCTAGTGGGGTATCTGCAGTGCAGGCGGGTGGGCAAGTGCAATGATGCTCCCGCTCCCACTCAGGTTTTTATCACAGTAGCCACAGCCCAGTAATGTATCCGGGTTGAGGAAGAGCAGATGGGATGCCAGGGGCAGCTCTCAGGGAGCCCACGCCACGGGGCTACTGCCACGGGACTCCACCGCTTCTGCCCAGGCGCCGCATAAGCTCGATCCACCGATGGTGTGGACACAAGTGGGGAATGAGCCCCTAGATAATCATAAAAGCATTGCACTGGAAAGGACTGGTGCTGACCTTGGTCGGCATGCAAAGATCAGCCTGCTCTGTTGGGGTATGAGGGGGGGCTCCCAAAAGTCCTGGCTTGGCATCGGCTCAGTGGATTTCCTGGGGGGACGACTTTGGTCAGGGACCTCGAGGGGATGTTGCCAAGAGCTCTCCCACCGTTTTTGGGGGAGAAGCAGCATCTCTGAGCTCCGTGTTGGAGACCTCCAGGGCTTGGACTTGCCATGCTGCTGCCATTTCTGCCGGAAAGGTTCATTCTTGCTACCTTAAAAACCAGGGGCACTAATGGCAGCTTGGCCTCGTTCCCTCCTCTCTGTTACCCCTCTTCGTTACTCCTCCAGTGCTGCAGCCTGCAGCAGAGACCCTCAGTGCTGCTCCCAAGGGCCAGGCAAGCTGGCAGCACGCAGCAGGGGTGCACTCAGCCTGCTCCATTTGCTGGGTGGCCAGTGTGGACGTGTGTGCAATGCTAAGCAGGCATAGACTTGGCTGGTACTTGGATGGGAGACTACCTGGGAACCCCCCTGGGGTTGTAGGCTCCAGCCTAGGAGCTGCGGGTGAAACTTGGTGGATGCTATTGTGGAAGCTGATGGAGTGTGACTTCAACCTTGCAGATGGGACTAGAAGTGGAGGGGACCTCAGGAGGTCACATCTAGCTCAACCTCCTGCTGCAAGTAGGACCAGCACCAACTACATCATCCCAGACAATACTTTGTCTTAAAAATCTCCGAGGATGGAGACTCCCCCACCTCCTTGGGTAACCTGTTCAGTGCTTCACTACCCTCCTAGTGAGGACATTTTTCCTAATATCCAACCTAAACCTCCTTTGTTGCAACTTGAGAGCATTGCTCCTTGCTCTTTGTTCTGTTGGCGAAATGCAGATCAGTGCCCGTGAGATCCTGGGGGGAGGTGGGGCTCTGTAGACAGGCCAGGTAGTGCCCCTTCCAAGTCCACCTGCACCCCAAGGGGAGAAGTAAGTTCAATCTGTGACCCAGGAGCGTGACCCAAACGCTCCCCAAGCAGGAGACCCATCACCCCAGGCATGGGGGGGATCAGTCTTGCAGAGCTGGGTATAACCAGCCCCCTGCAGAGGAGGGGTTTGACGGCAGCTACAGCAGGGCTGGGCTCCCTTCCTACCTGCTCCATCAGCACTGGCCACACGCTGCCAGTGTGACCTGGGAGGAGCCGGGCTGGGATGGACCCAGCCCACCGGACCGGCCTTTAGGGACCACAAGAAGCCCGGCAGTGCCCTGAGAGAGGGAGAGGCCCCCCACCCTGCTGAGAAACAGGAAACGCTGTAGCAGAAGCTGGAAGGTGCTTGTGACAGGGGAAGGGACTTCCTCTTCCCTGCCCTGCGCCCGGCCCTCTCGGTGCAGCCAGGGTGCAGGAGCCTGCCCTGCACTTACCCCATGGACAGCCTGGCCCGCGTGGCTTTCCTGATCAGAGCCCGGCAGAGAAACTCCTCCTGAAGCTGCATTGTGTGGCCCCGAGCCACCCTTTTCCCCACCTGTGTCCAGTTTTGTCCACAGAAAGGATGTGGGCACATTGGAGAGAGGCTAGTGGAGGGCCATACAAATGGTTGTGGGGCATGACTTGTGAGGAGAGGGAAATGGGCTGATTTAGACTGCAGAAAAGAAGACTGAGGGGGGATTTGATAGCAGCCTTCAACTCCCCGCAGGGGGGTTGCAAAGAGGATGGAGCTGGACTGGTCTCAATGGGGGCAGATGACGGGACAAGAAGCAATGGGCTCAAGCTGCAGCAAGGGAAGTCAAGGTTGGATATTGGGAAAAACTTTCTCACCAGGAGGGTGGTGAAGCACTGGAACAAGTTACCCAGAGAGGTGGTGGAGTCTCCATCCGTGGAGGTTTTGAAGATAGGTAGACAAAGCCTTGGCTGGGATGATGTAGTTGGGGCTGGTCCTGCTTGGAGCAGGGGGTTGGACTAGATGTGACCTCCTGAGCTCCCTTCCACCCTCATGTCTGTGAGTCTATGATTGGGTGTGACTCAGTAGTGCACTTGCTATAGTGTGCACCGCTCCCCTGTGCTGGGTGGGAGCAGGCCTGCTCAGCCACAGGCCATGGCCCCTCTGCTGCTGCTAGATTCCCCTTCAGCTTCGGTGGTTGGGGCCTGCTTTTGGATCAAGAGGGTCCCATAATAGACCCTTCTTTCTCACACCCAAACACCATCTCTCTCCTGTGCACCCCCCCCCATGCCCCAAGCTATGTCTCCTACAAGCTGGGAAGGCAAAGAGCTTATGGGCTTTATTTCTGGGCTGGCAGACACTGGCACCCTGTGGCGCTGGGTGCCACGAACCCCCAGTTGTCCAGGAGTTTGCCCCGGCATTCATGTAGGGTTTGGCATGTTCGTAGCACTGTACGAACCCCCAGTGCAGGGCACCCCCAAAGTTGACGTGAGCCAGCATCTCTCTTGTTCTACAGGCGGGGAAACTGAGGCACGGCAAAGCGGAGGAGGGGAGGCCAGATCAAGCGTGCATCCAGTGAGCCCCCAAACAAGGGCCCTGATTCAGAGGAGTGGAGCATTTGGGGGGTGGGAGGGCTGCCAGGGGCTTCCCATGGAGCTGCGGGCGCCCGAGATGGCACAGGGCCTGGTAACGCGTGTCCGGGTAGGTCCTTCATAAACAAGCTCTGTTGCATCTTGTCGTGGCAGAGCGATCGTGCGTGTCTTTTTCTTGAAGCAAGCGGTAGGACTTCCTCACCAGATCCTATCTGCCTTCCAACATGGGAGCCGTCACATTACGCGCACCGACGTAGGAACAGGGCTTCCTGGCTCGCTGATTCCCGTCGCCTGCTACCCCCAGGCACCTCGTCCAAAAAGCCCCCTCGTGCACCGGTCGCGCCCCATTGAAAACCAGTCCTGGTTGCTTCCAGGGGCAGCTTCTCCTGTACCGCGTGGCTCTGGGGGTAGACGCTTTCCTCTCATTTCCAGGCGGGTTTAGCCCCATTTGTTCTCATGCTCAGCTTGTCTTGCAGCTGAAACAGCTCCTCTCCCTCCCCGGGGAGCACGGCCTCGATGTATTTATAGGCAGCCTCGGACCCCCTCGCAGGCTTCCTTTTCCCAGGCGAAACAAGCCCGGCTTCCTGTCTCCTCTCCGCCGTCCCCCGGCCATCCCGGCAGCCCTTGTCTGCACCTGCTAAAGTCAAATTCACCCTCGCTCCAATACAGGCGGCCAGGCCTGGACAAGCTGCTTTACTTAAGGCCTCGCTAGGGCCTGGCACACTGGCACGGATGCTTTGACACTGGAAATACTTCGCCTCCGAAGACAGCCTCTGCCTTTTTGCAAGATGCATCCTCTTTTTGGCCGCCAGTCACCTTGGGATCAGCTGTTACAGCAAGGTCTTTCCCCCATACTCTGGTTCCCAGCTGATAAGCCTCTAGCTTGTGGCAGACATCCGGGGTAGGAGGCCCTAAGTTATGGACAGGAGCCGCTGGCAAGCGCTGCTGGATCCTGGAGGAGCAGCCCCGGGACCGGCTGTCCCTCGCTTTGTGCTGACTTTCCCCTCTGGCACCCTCATCCAGCTAAGGCGTTGGCAGATTATCCATGCCAAGGGGAGCTGGGGTCTGTCTGGAGCAGGGAGAGGGGCTGGGAAGAGCCAGGTCAGAGGGGACACCCCGGAGAAACGTGGCCCAAGAAATCTGCAGCCCCCACGCAGGGAGGGCGGCCCAGGGGTTGGGTTCTCGAGAGGCCCCCGGACAGCGCTCGCTGCAGCAGATCTGGGATTTTGCAATGCGGGCGTGAAGAGGGAGGCTGCAGGGAGGGTGGGGGGGTGATTTACCAGTAGGCAAATGCCAAACCTTATGCAAATGAGGGTTATGCAAATCAGGGGGACATTTATGAAAGGCTGCGCATTGCACAACATCCAGCGCCTTGCGCCAGCACCGAGCTGTGGCTCCCATCCACTCGGGGCAGCTTGTTGGGCCACGTCTTGCTCCCGTTCACACCGGTGACAGACTCCCGCTGGCCTTGGGGGGAGTGGAGGGGAGCCCTGTCACACCTGCCCCGCACCGTTGCCCCTTGGTGCCCGCCCAGGGGGATGCTTCCCTCCACCCTGAGATCTCTACCGTCTGGGTCTTTGCCCCGGCCCCTTGTTTCCATCCCTGGCACCTTGCTGCTTCCTGCCTTCCCCTGGATGCCTTGCTCCCGTCTCCTGAGGGGAGCTGAGGCGAGGGGACTTGCCCATGGTCACTCGGGGGGGTTAGTGGCGGAGCCTCATAGCCCAGGTCCCAGCCCAGAGCCCAGGTGACAGGGCCGCCCTCTGCCCACAGCTTCCTGGTGGCCCTGGGACGCTGGGCCCCCCTCTCTGCAGGGCGCCGCGGCGGTCTGGTGGCATTCGCGAACGAGGCGTTTGGCGGGAGAGTATTTTTAAACGCGCGTTGCTTGCAAAGGAAACCGGCGCTCCCCTCCGCCCTTCCCCCCCGCGTTGCTGAGCCCCACGAGCTCGCTGCACCTCCTGCGTGCTCAGGCCCCCTTCCCACCGCAGCCCGAGCAGCGTCTGCCTCCCTCGGAGCGGGCTCCCGCCCTCTGCTTCCTGCCTCGAATCACGCAGGCGGGCTGGGGCTGCGGCTTCTCCTCCGGCAGCTTTCACTGCAGGGCCTTGCAGGCCCCCTCGCCCTGCCCGCTTGTCCCACCACGCCCGGCAGGACAAAATCCCGGGTAAACCCTCCGCAGGCACAGCTGCAGATGTGCTTGGCCCCTGCATTCAGCCCCTTGCTCCCAGCTGGGTTGCAGCCTTGCCCCCCGCACCGCCTGGGTGGCCCCGGACCGGCAAGGCGCCCGAGCAGAGGTCGTGGGAGACGTCCGCAGCCAGAGCCAGAAAGGTTCGGGGGCTCTTCTTCTCGGAGAGGAGATGGACCAAAGGGGACGTCCTCAGAGGCAGCCCTAAATGGACAGGAAATGCCACGCTCTCCCTCCGACATAGTTTCCCCCTCGAAGGGATGCCGCTTTTAGCGTGAAAAAATAAGCATCTGGTTGGAAGCCCAAGGTTGTCCCTTCTCTGCTGCCCCGCATCCAAGCCCCCGTTGCCTTGAGGCCTGCATGATCAGCCTATCCCAGCATTGCCTTGGCCTTTCCCGTGCATCTGTAGCTCCCCGGGGCTTGTTCGTAGCCCTGTATGAACCCCCAGTGCAGGGCACCCCCAAAGTTGATGCAAGTCAGCATCGCTCCTGGTCTACAGGTGGGGAAACTGAGGCACGGCACAGCGGGGAGGGGAGACCAGATCAAGCGTGCATCCAGTAAGCCTCCAAACAAGCGCCCTGATCCAGGAGAGCAGGGACCAGGTCTTTGTGCTCCGTGTCGGTACAGCGTCTGGCACCGTGGGGCCCCGCTCCTTGCCTGGGACTTCTTCTAATTGCGGCCGTACAGATTAAAAGTGCTACAAAGCTAGGGAGAAAAGAGCTTTCAATAGCTAGCAATCGCCGTTTCGATGGAAAAGGCGATGGAAGCAAAAAAGTATTTAGATAATCGTCTTTCGAGCCAGAATAGATGAATACGAAGGAGGAAAGCGCAAGGCAGGTTGATTGGGGTCACTTCTTCACTCTGTCTCTTAACAGAAGGGACAAGGAGTTGCTCAAACAGGGGGAAAAACCAACTCTGATCAAATCGATCTGCATGGGACCTGGGGAACTCACTGCTGCAGGAAACGACCTGGGCTTAGCGCTTAGCAGGATTTCAAGGTCTCATCGCTTTATGTGTCCGTCAAAGATGTCCGGAGCGAACAGGACAGATCAGCTGGAGCCAAGAGCTTCAGATCGTGCGGTGGTTTTCAACCTCCTTAGACTCGGGGAACCCCTGGGTGGGCTCGCGGCTGCCCTCGGAAGATGCCGACTCTTTGTTTTCACTCTTGGGTTGGCTCCAGAGGAACGGTAGAGCAGATTTTGCGCTGAAAAAAGCTCGGGGAGACCCGAAATCTCTGGGTAGCAAATCATGTTTGCAAACCTAACATTGCGGGGCAACCTGGCTGAGAATCGCTCGGGTCCTTACCCAGGAGGAATCGGTCCTCCTGGTTCAGGCATAAGCCGATTATTGGTTGGAGATTAGAAGGAAATTTCCCACGATCTCACACCTCTGCCCGCAGGCTTCACGCACGTTCCTGGCCTCGGCCCCTGTGGGCGACGGGACGCAGGGAGGGCGGATCGCAGCCGGGCAAGTCCTCCTTCTCCTTCCTCCAAACACTAGGCTTGCGTGAGCCCGCATCCAAGGGCACCGCGGGCAGACCCCGACACCGGTTCGTGTGGGAACTTCCCTCCTGGGAGCTCTTCCCCAAAGTGGCATGAGGCAGAAGTGTTGCAAGCGCTGGCTTTCACGGGGGAATTCCTGGTCTCGACGTGCCAGGAGAAGGAGTTTGCTCGACCTGGCGAGGGCAGGAGGGTGAGAAACGAGCCTACGTCGTACGATCCCAGGGGCAGGGCCCTTTGGTCTTTTGGCCCTGCTTTTGTCCAGCACCTGGCACCCTGGGGTGCTACCCTGGGATGCAGAACGCAGACGAGAGAAGATAATCAGAAAAAAGGCCCCCAGTTCGCGCCCGCCCAGGCTCTCAGCGGCTGTGAGCAGGACTCTGACCGTCGGCCACGCAGCCAGGCTGGGACGTGAGCTGGTGGTCCCGGGGCTGGAAGACATGGGGGAAAGGGTGGCGAGCGCATCGGGGGCGCCGGGGCCCCCAGCTTCCCCGGGACGCGCCGGGGGGGTCCCCTGGAGAAACAGGGCCGGGCAGCAGAGGACGTGACCACGTCCTCCCGGAGGCAGCGCCCGAGCGGATGCGAACGTGTTTCCTGGCCACGTGGGGTGGGGCCCTTCCCAGCCACATCTGTCACCGCAGTGGATCTCGTGAGCTCAGCGCGGCGGGGCGGGGAGGGAGAGAGGCCTTCGTGCACGGCATCGTGCAGGGGCTGGTGGGGGTGGCCCTGCCCCATGCCCGTCACATACAGTCGCCCGGAGATCCAGCGCTGTCTGCACGGGTGGAGGGGTGAGGCCCCACGTCCCTGCTGGTCCAGTTTGGAGGGCTCTGTGCCTCAGTTTCCCTGTCTAGAAGATAGGCTGGGTGGCACTGGGGGCCTTGTGCGGGCACGATCAGCTCTCTGCAGATGTGGGTGGGATCCCCCATGGGATTTCCAGGAGCCGCCGCACGCACCCAGCTCCCGGGCCCGTGGGAAACTGCAGGGCCGATGCTGCAGGCCACCGAGGACGCTTGGCACCCTGCGTGCCCAGGCTGCGTGCCTGGATGGCACGTCCCCTGGCTCAGTGCAGGGGAGCTGGTGACGTGCTGGGTGGGCGATTGCGGGAGGGTCCCTGCTAGCTGTGTACCCCGCCAACCCCTGATCCCTGTTTATCCACCGGGTATGCCTGCGGACGGGTCGCCCCAAGCAAAAAGACCCTATTTGAACTTGCAGGGCTTAGGAGTAAGCTTCCCCTGTGCTGGCGGGTCGTTGGAGCAGGGCAGGGAGCTGCTGGGCCCTCCCCGTCTTCTGTGTTCGTACAGCGCCGAGCGCAGGGATGCCCTTGCCTGGCACCTGGAGCTGTGGCACGAAACCCCCCAGATGCCCCGCCGGGGTGGGGCTGTTTGTCCCTGCATCCAAGGAGGGGCAGAGTGGAGCGGGGCCACGGTGCGCGTGACCCGGGCAAGGTGGATGTCACCGCGGGGACAGGAAGATGGATTTCCCCACGGGCGTGGGCAGCAGCAGGTTGTTGGCAGTGCCCAGGGAGGCAGAAAAGAGGGTCAAGGGAGGCAAAAGGAGGCCAGGACACCTGGGTACTCCCAGAGGTGCCAGGCTTGGTGCGGCTCCCTCCCGGGTCTCCAGCCGGACCCCCTTCGCGTGCAGGTCCCACGACAGGGATCGGCAGTGCCCGGCGCACGCGGCCGAATCGTCTCCATCTTCTCCCGGACCGGAGGTGGGGGCCGGGTTGTGTCAGCCTGATAAGAGGCCCATTGCCCGCCCCGGCAGCTCCCGGGGGAGTTTTGCTTCTGCCCTCCGTATCGCCCCAGCGAGAGGCATGTGACGGAGGGCGAGATCCCCCGCCCCAGCCAGCACGATAAGCCTTATCAGCACCAGCGAGCACGGGCTCTCCTGATAACGCTGCGTTTCCCGGGTGTAACGCGGAGCCGGGAGATGCAGCCACTGCCTCGTCCCGGGGGCTTTCCGCGAGGCGCGGGAGCAGCCGTGCCTGCGTGCCGCGGTGCGGGCTTCCCAGGTTGCTGGGCCTTGCTGGCTGTCCTTTCCCTGTTTCTGCTGCACGTGTCAGGGTGGTTTTAAGCCGCCCTCAGAGACGCTGGGGGTGGGGACCGTTGCTCTAGGATTTTTGTGATGTTGGATGGGGATAAGTCACTTAGGGATGAGAAGGGGCCTTGCTCCTCCACAGATGCAACTTCAGCTCTTTTCCCTGCAAGCACAGCACCTGTCTGTCTGCCCAGCATCCAGGGATCGGGTACCATCGCCACCCCCCCGCCCAGGCCGAGACTTCCCCCCCCATGGGCCGCTGTCCCAGGGGTGTCCTGGCACCTACCCCCGGTGCAGATGTGCTGAGGCCCTTGGGGGCTGAGCTTCCTGCCTGGCGGTTAACCTGGCCTGTATTGTTGTAATTATTATGCACATTTATCTCCACAAATGCACCCTTGGATCCCCTGGGCTCAGAGGAGATGCGACGATGCTGGACCTCGATGCCTCCTGAGACCCTCCCGGCTCTGCACAGCAAAGCTGGGGAGAGGGCAGGGGGCAGAGGAGGTGGAAGTAAAACAGCATCATCTTAGTGGTGAGATGCTGCTTCAGGCTTAAACCCCGCCTGACACCTGGAGCAGTAACAGGGGAAGGGACAACCAGCAAAGCCCAGAAGTCTGGAAAATCCCCATAGCAGAGCACAGGCATCGCTGCCCCTAGATCATCCCCGACCCGTGGTTGTCCAGCCTCCGCGGTGATGGAGAGCCCACCGCTCCCCCGGGCGTCCATTCCTCACCCCTCTAACGGGGCAGAAGTTTTTGCTGAGATCTGGGATAAACCCTTGTCCGTCTTGTCCGCAGGCCGCTGAGACGGC
>NW_005842546.1:897028-916779 GCF_000455745.1 Alligator sinensis
GCTGCCTCGTCCCATGGGCTTTCCGCGAGGCGCGGGAGCAGCCGTGCCTGCGTGCCGCGGTGCGGGCTTCCCAGGTTGCTGGGCCTTGCTGGCTGTCCTTTCCCTGTTTCTGCTGCACGTGTCAGGGTGGTTTTAAGCCGCCCTCAGAGACGCTGGGGGTGGGGACCGTTGCTCTAGGATTTTTGTGATGTTGGATGGGGATAAGTCACTTAGGGATGAGAAGGGGCCTTGCTCCTCCACAGATGCAACTTCAGCTCTTTTCCCTGCAAGCACAGCACCTGTCTGTCTGCCCAGCATCCAGGGATCGGGTACCATCGCCACCCCCCCGCCCAGGCCGAGACTTCCCCCCCCATGGGCGCCTGTCCCAGGGGTGTCTTGGCACCTACGCTCTCCAGTCTGGCCCCGGTGCAGATGTGCTGAGGCCCTTGGGGGCTGAGCTTCCTGCCTGGCGGTTAACCTGGCCTGTATTGTTGTAATTATTATGCACATTTATCTCCACAAATGCACCCTTGGATCCCCTGGGCTCAGAGGAGATGCGACGATGCTGGGCAGCGATGCCTCCTGAGACCCTCCCGGCTCTGCACAGCAAAGCTGGGGAGAGGGCAGGGGGCAGAGGAGGTGGAAGTAAAACAGCATCATCTTAGTGGTGAGATGCTGCTTCAGGCTTAAACCCCGCCTGACACCTGGAGCAGTAACAGGGGAAGGGACAACCAGCAAAGCCCAGAAGTCTGGAAAATCCCCATAGCAGAGCACAGGCATCGCTGCCCCTAGATCATCCCCGACCCGTGGTTGTCCAGCCTCCGCGGTGATGGAGAGCCCACCGCTCCCCCGGGCGTCCATTCCTCACCCCTCTAACGGGGCAGAAGTTTTTGCTGAGATCTGGGATAAACCCTTGTCCGTCTTGTCCGCAGGCCGCTGAGACGGAAGCGAGGGACGCCGAGCCGCCGGGATGCAGAGCATCAAGTGCGTGGTGGTGGGCGACGGAGCGGTGGGCAAGACCTGCCTGCTGATCTGTTACACGACCAACGCCTTCCCCAAGGAGTACATCCCCACCGTGTTCGACAACTACAGCGCCCAGAACACGGTGGACGGCAGGACTATTAACCTCAACCTGTGGGACACGGCCGGCCAGGAGGAGTACGACCGCCTCCGGACGCTGTCCTACCCGCAGACCAACGTCTTCATCATCTGCTTCTCCATCGCCAGCCCGCCCTCCTACGAGAACGTGAAGCACAAGTGGTACCCGGAGGTGTGCCACCACTGCCCCAACGTGCCCATCCTCCTCGTGGGCACCAAGAAGGATCTGAGGAACAACCCTGAGACCATGAAGAAGCTGAAGGAGCAGAACCAGGCGCCCGTCACCACCCAGCAAGGCATCACCCTCTCCAAGCAGATCCACGCCGTCAAGTACCTGGAGTGCTCCGCTCTCAACCAGGAAGGCATCAAGGACGTCTTCACGGAGGCCGTGCGGGCCGTCCTCAACCCCGCCCCGGCCAAGCCCAAAAAGTCCTGCGTCCTCTTGTGAAGGGGGAGACTTGGGGGGTGGGGGGGATCGGAGAGACACCTGAGAAACCTCGTCTTGGCCCTGCTGCCTCTCGCGACGCCAGAATGTACAGCCCCGAGCGCAGGGTGCGGCCAGGACTGCCCGCCTCCCCCTTTCCCGTCCGCCTCCCGCCGCGCGGCCTTCCCGTTCAGGAGCAGCTCCCCGCCCGGGTACCACGAACCCACGGCTGTTAGCGATAATAATAAAGCCCACGTTTGCACTGATGCCGAAGTTGTCTCAGGTCCCGTTTCTCGGGGGGTCCCGTCCCCTGGCTCCCCCCCTCTCCTCTGGGGTGAAGCCCAGGACAGCCCCTCCATGCCCGAGCCTTGCAGCTCAGCCTGGCCGGAAGGAAACCAGTGCCTTACGACCCCACTGCCCCGCGAAGGCAGCCCTCGAGCCAACTGACACCACCTGCCCCGCGTCCCTCGTCTCGTCCCACGCCTTATCGGGACCGCAGGAAAGCAGGATCCGAGTTCGGGCCCGACACCCAGAGAAGCCCTGCCCTGCCCTGCCGCCGGCTAACGGGTGCGGGTTCGGTGTTGCGGCAGCACTGGTTGGAGAGCGACGGCTCTCGGGCACCTCCGTTCTCGCCGCGTCGGAAAGGCTTTCTCCGAGCGCCGTCTCTGGGGCTTTTTACCCGCACGCGGCTTGTTCTGACGGCGCTGAAATGGCCCCTTCCCAAGACACGAGGGCTGGAGTCTGGCCAGCGACCGGTTCCTTGCTGTACCCCGGCGCTTCTGGGCTCGCACGCAGAGACCCTGGATGAGCTCCCGCCGCGGACCCTCCTCCTGGGACCCAACGACCGTCGCAAGCTGCCGGCTTCCCTGGCT
Source organism: Alligator sinensis (assembly GCF_000455745.1). Taxonomy (NCBI): domain Eukaryota; kingdom Metazoa; phylum Chordata; order Crocodylia; family Alligatoridae; genus Alligator; species Alligator sinensis. The sequence continues at coordinate 899,402 of NW_005842546.1, forward strand.
CCCCTGCTCCATGCTGTGGTCCTGCTCCTGATTTAAGAGGCCAGTGCTGCCCAGCAGAGCGGCTGTGCATCCTGACGTCCGGGGACCAGCGCAGCCCCGCTGCCTCCGGCTGCGTCTCGGGGCGGCCACCAGCCTGGAGCCTCCCACGGTACTAGCCAGATCCCCGTCTCGCTGCGCCCTTGGATCCCCGCTGCCAGGCTCAGCACGAAGCAGGATCAGGCTCCTGGAGCGTTATCAGCCCCCCCGATACAGAAGGGAAAGGCCTGGTGGGGCGTCCTCGGCTTCATCCTCTTGGATGACGGGGAGAGGGGAAGCTGTTGCCTGCCTTGGGATTGGCAGCAGGAGGAGGGAAGAGGTCGTGGCTCCAGCCCCCAGGCCCTTCACGTCCATCCTGGTGCGGTGATGGAGGAGGCTGCCTTCCCTGTGATGCCCGCTCCAGGTGGGGCGGAGGGGGCAGCAGGGTGCCGGGGCGCTGAGAAGCCATGCACGATGCCCATGGGTCAGCCCCGGTGCGGGGCAGCAGGGGTGATGACCGGGAGCTCCCTGTCCCCATGCCAAGGACGTGGCTGGAGCAGTCGCTCGGGCAGGAGCAATGCATGCGGCTCCCGATCTCCTCGCCGGTGCTGCGCCGGGAGGAGCTCGCGAGCGGGGCGAGATCGGTGCCTTCCACTTTGCTTGTCCTTAATAAACGGATTTGCCCGGTGTCTCCGTGCCTGGTGGCTCCTTGCTCCTCTCCCCTGACCGCGGAGCATCAGCAAACCCAGCCCTGGGTGCGAGCCTGGGGCCTGGTCCTGTGCGGCGCTGAGCAAATCCCCCTCAGTGCCTACCCGTGCCTCGGCCAGATGGGACAGCCTCGGCTCCAGGAGAACCCGGTGGGTGTCAAGACACCCCGCACCCACGTGGCCTCTGCTACTGCCTGGCTGAGCAGCCCTGGCCAGCTCCCTTTGCCTGCAGGCTGCCCTTCCCACTGCAGCCCTGGGAGTGGGGGGTTAACTGGTGCTGGAGGAGCCCGGAGGCCGGGGCTGGACACCCCTTCCTCAGATCTGCTGAGGAGGCAGCAGCCTTGACCGGCTGGGTTTCCACACACACAGGAATTTAATCTGCCTGGGGCTTGGCGCCGTGCCCTGCCCGCCCACGGCCCCTCTGCCAGGCATGGAGGAATCTCACCCCAGCCTGGTCGAGGATGGCGAGCTGTAGAGACCCAGCTGGGGCATCTGCCCCTAGCCGGGCTGGACAGAGGGTCCCTGGGCTTGCATCTCCCCTGGGGCCGAGTTCAGCTTTGCTAAGCAGGGAGCTGTGGGCAGGGCCAAGAGGGGAGACGGGAGTGTGGCATGTCACACTCCCCCAGCTCTGCCACTGACCCGGCGGATGCCCCTGGGTGCATCACTTTGCCCTCCTTCCCCATGCTGGGGGCTGGACTCCAGCCACCCAGCGCCGCGGGCAGGAGCCGTCTCCTGCCCGTGGGCAGGAGGCGCGTGCTGGCTTGGCCTGGCCCCGAGCCAGCTGGGCCCTGCATTGCAGGGCCCCGGCTCCGTCCCGCCCCTGCTCGGCAATGCAAGGAGCCCTTTGTCCGGTGGCTCCGGGCAACAGAACCTCATTGTTCCCGGGGCCAAGGGATTTCACTAGCAAATCGGCCCAGGGGAGTGGGGCTGAGCCGGGGCGGGAGAGCGCTGGATCTGCGTGCGGAGCGGACTGGTGCTCCCTTCCAGCCCAGGGCAGGGCTGGCAACACCACGTGCCACCCCTCGCTCCCGGCAGTGGGGCTACGGCAGGGTCTGAAGACCTGGATCCATCTCTGCCCGGCCTTGACTCCCTCCGGGATGCCTTGTGCCTCAGTTTCCCCAGTTGTACCTCGGTGCTAGGCTCTCAGGCGAGGGGTGGGGCAGCTGAGACAGGGATCCTTGTGGATGGCCCAGCTCTGCACCCCTGTCAGCGCAGGAGGAGAGAGGAAAGCCTCAAGGAAGCTACCGTTATGCTGCTGCCCATCACCACGGCCTCTGGGCCCTGCCACACCTGCCCGGAAGCGGCAGGGCTGGGATGCTGGCAAGGGAGGGTGAGGGGGGCCGGCGGGGAGCGGCTCCCATGACCTCACTGGGTTTGCCCATTTCCAGCATCCAGAGATGAGGTCATGGCCAGCTGCGGGGTGGGGGGCTTCAATGCCTCCCGGACGGCTCAGGCCAAGCCCCGCAGGCACATGCTAGCAGGAAGGGAAACTGAGGCACGGCGCTGGCCAGCCGGTGCGGCCCTTTGCAACCCAGGAGTCCTGGCTGCCAGGGCCTGGATCCCACCCGGGCAGTCAGGAGAGCCGCCCCTGATGTCCCATCCTGGAGTCAGGCCACGATGGACCCCAGTGCCCATCCCCATCTGGGCATGGGGCCGGGGTGCTTGGGTCCCCGGCAGGACACAGGCCCAGGTGGGACGCGCTCGCCCTGGGGACCCCATGTCCTGGGCACGTGCTTCCCCCTGCCCTTCGCACCCTCATCCTCCTCCTCTTCCCTGCCCCGTACCCCCAGTCTGCCCCATGGGGGGCAGCGAGGCCCCCATCAAGGCGCCAGCCAAGGAAGCCTGGACAATGGGTGTCTGCGGAGGGTGGGACAGAGGCGGCTCCCCAACAAGGGGCCTGTGTGCGAGGCGGTGGCATGGGGCCAAAGGTCCCCCCCCGCCCTGAGCCATGCTGCCTTCCAGCCCCGAGCCAGGCCAAGTGCCGGGAAGGTTGTGCCCCGGGGCAGCGGGTGGGAGCCACAATGGGGCCAGTGTGGCAGCCTGGAGGGGAGGGAGACCCAGGCACGGGGAGAGCAGGGCGCTGGCACCCAGCCGCGATTAACCCCTTCCTCTGCCCCACGGCATGGGTGGGGGGATGGCTGAGCCACTATGGGGGTGCACCATCGTTGGTGGGAGCCCCACGTGGGACCTCATGGACCCCGGGGCAGGGAGCCACCACCGCCAACCCAAGCAGCCTGCGAAGGAGCTCACAAAAATACTCAGTGCTTTATTGCATCCTTGCAAAATATACATCTGGCTGTACAAGGGGCACGCAGGCCAGGCACACGCGCACACACACACACACGCACACGCACACGCACACCAACTAGGCAGGGAAAGCAGAGTGCCGACAGGGCTGTGCATGCAGGGCGCGCGCCGCGGTCCAGCGAGCTGCTGGGAGCCCCGGCTGCAATCAGTGCTGGGCAGACAGCTGGGGTGGCCTTGTGCTTGCTGGGCTCGGGAGCGGCCCGGCCCGGTGGGAGTCTCCCCTCTCTCTGAGCGGTCTCAGAGGCTCCCCGGAGTCAGACGGGGCAGGGGGCAGGCACCCATCGACCTGCCAGAGAAGGGGACTGTGTCCTGTCTGTGCTGCAGTCAGTGCTTGGGCCACCTCAATCAGCCCTGGGTCCTCCAAAACAGGTCCTGCGTCTGCCCCTACATGTACCGGGTGTCCCTGCTCCGTCTGCTGCTGCCCTGGCCAGACCCCTCCTATCCCCTGGCTGCTGTGCTGAAGGAGGCTTCTCTAGCTTGAGCTTCTCCTGACAGCCCGTGCCCTCACCAAGGGGCTGCCCGCTGGGGTCTGGCAGTGTGGGTCAAGAGAAGGGTGCATGGAGGGAACCCCCTGCTAGCTCCTAGCCAGCTGGATGCAGCAAACCAGGGGTTTACCTATGCCACGCCTGGCCAACGTGGGCTCCACACGTGTCTGGACTCATGCCTCGCCACCCCACTGCAGGTGGCCCAGGGCCCTGGACCAAGGCCTGCTGCTGGCACGAGGCCTAAACCAGCATGTTTGGTCCCTCAGCTATGCACCCACCACTCTGGCCCTCTGACCCATCCTTTCCATGCTCTCCTCCTCGTGCCTGGAAGTCCCTGGAAACCTGGCACCCAGAGCCCGTGGGCAGTAACCGGCTTGGCTCCCAGCCCTCTGCTTTGCTGAGCTGCTGGGGCTAGCTCCGGCCCTTTAGTGCCCTGCCGTAGGGTCACTTTGTCCTGATCAGCAGGGCCCTGGTGCAAAACATCCGAGGGGTGATGTACCTGGGGCATTCAGCTCCAGGTGATACAGCTGCTGGAGGGAGGCTGGGAGAGGGTGGCCACGCAGGTGGAGCCGGAAGCTGTCAAAATTCAGTGATGCATTGGTACGGTGCACGCAGACCTCAGGAGCCATCGCCAAGCCCCCACCTCGCTGCTGGGCATCAGCCAGACGTGGCCCCACAAGGCACAGTGGTGGGGCAGCCGGAGGGGTCGGCACTGGGGCTTGTGCCCGGCCCTTCCCACCTGTGCTGAACTCACGGGAGCAGGGGCGAGGGAGGTGGTCAGGAGGAGGAGGGTCGGTGGTGCTATAGCTGATTCCCCTCTAAATAGTCCAGCTGCTCCTCCCCTACCAACTGGGCTCCAACCTGGGGCAAGAGCTGCTTCACTCAGCCCGGCAGAGCGAACACAGGGTGCACGGGGGATCCAGCCCCCGGCTGCCCATAACTTGGCCTGGAAGCTCAGGAGAGCAGCGAGGGGGATGCGGGTGAGGATGTTGGCGAGACCAGGATGATGCCAAGGTCAGGCCCTTCCCGGAGGTGCCGGCCAGGGCCTTGAGACCCCACAAGCAGACAGTCCTTCCTTGCAGGAGGTTTCCTCCAGCTTTCTTCCCCGCCACGGCCCAGAGAGGGGACCTTGGACAGGCTGAGAGCTGGTAGGCAGGCAGCTCCAAGCAGCAAACCACGCTCACGGAGGATTCCCAGCCAGCACCCGGCTCTGTCCTTCAATTGGGGCCGCGATTGTTCCACGCTTGCAATGTTGTTGCAGAGGCTCAGATGCAGCGACGGGTCTGAGCAGCGTCTTTCGGGCAGGCACAACCCCCTGCCCCAGCCGGCTGTTTGGAGGCGCCATTCACCATCGCAAACACAGCGGTGCCGCAAGCCTGCCAGAGACGCAGCCTGAATGCCCTCTTTGTTCTCCTGTCACGCCAGGGCTCTCCCCGGACGCCCGCTGCTCAGCACGGCAGTAGGAGTCCCATGGTCATCGTGGGTGCGGACAGTGCGGTTGTCGGGCGGGAAGCGTCAGCTAGAAGTGCTTGTCCTCCGGCACCGAGCTGACCACCAGCTCCTTGTTGCCGAAGTCCCAGAAGGCCGTCATGTGGAAGGCCATGTTGGAGAGGACCACCAGGTACTCCAGGAAGGCAAAGATGGTGTAGGCTGGGGGAGGAAGGAAAGACAAGGGGATGAAGGGGACGTCAGTGCAATGTCGGCCGGGGAGACAGCCTCGTCGCAGAACGTCTCCCTCCTCAGGGTCACAAGATGAGGCGACTGAAGGCAAGTGAGACCCTGTCCCTCTCATCGAGGAGCCTGGAGAGGGTAGCAAGACACTCTCCTTTCCAGAGGGCCTATTTCAAACCCGGGCCGTGCTGGGAAGGGAGCTGTAACTGCCTCCTTCCAGGGCCCGGCAGGAGGCCTACCCGAAATGAATCGGGAGTCTCTGCCCATTGCTGCCACCAGCACCGGCCTCTCACCTAGCCACTTTCACCGAGGCCAGGCCCTGCGAGCAGGCTGACCCGGGCAGGGCTCCAGGCTGGGGGCTGGATGCCAGCAGGGCAGGCCAACAGGGTGACCGAGTAAGCCAAGCGCTGCACACACACAAGGCCAGGGTCAGGGCCATTACCTCCGGGCTGGCAGTACCAGTTGTGGTGGAAGTAGACGCACACGGCCAGGGTGAAAGTGAAGAGGTTGAAGACGAACAACAGCAGCTTCCACCTGTAGGACTTGCGCTCCTGGAAGAGAGCGAGGGAACAGGGTCACTTGCAAGCCTGGAGGCCCAGCCCCTGAGAGCGGTCCATGCCACAGCAGCCACATTGCAACCCATAACCCCAGCCTGTGAGCCTCCAACATCGGGGGAACAGGCCCCGCCAGCTGCTGGCACGGCATGGCAGGGAAAGCCCCACACTCAAAGGCAGCTCCTCCGTGCCAGACAGCTGGCAGATTCCCCCTGCAACCAATGTACCTTCCCAGCACCTATTGCCCCACCAGGCCAAAATGCAGGGTTGTCTGTCTCCACGCTGGCCACAGTGGGCTCAGAGACAGGGCTGCCTGGGTTCAACCCTGCCCCGACACCTGCTCACCAGGTGGCCTTTGGCAAGTCACTTATTCTACCCTGCTAAACAGGGATGAAATGCACAGGCTGGCACTGTGACAGGTGCTCTCTGTCAGATCTGCTCGGCCATGTGCCCTAGGCCTTCTGCTACCTTGCCCACGTACGCACACGCCCACCACGTGCTGCAGGCCCTCTGCTACCTGCACACACGGACATGCCCAGCCCAGGAGGAAACCACAGGGTTTGCCCCAGCTCAAATCACCCAGCGCAGAACCCGTCGGGCCCTCAATAGCTGCACAGACCACCTGGCAAGGATGGTCCGTGCCAGGCAGCTGCTGTTTATGGGGCTGCTCCTGGCTTCAGGGAAGCCCAAGGCAGTTCGGGACCTGTCCGTTCTCAGGATCCTGCCTGTCCTATGCCACAGGCCATTGGTGGCTCCTGGACCAGGCTCTCCTGCTTTTCTGCCAACAGAAAGGGTCCCAGAGCCACCAAGCAGAGGCATCCTGGGGTCCATCCAGTGCTCCCTCCACCCCTGTATGGGAGTGAGAAGGCTCCCTTCTGTGCACCTCCTGCCCCCAATGCTCCTGCATCGGGTCCCCCCTTCCCTCTCCCCCCAAAAGCTGCCCACAGGCGCAAAGCCCTAGGCAAACACTTGGGCAGTCACTTCCCCATAGCATCGGCTGGGAGAAGGGATGGGAGCCATAGGCCCCAGGCTGGAGCTGGGTTTGGAGCTACACCCCTGCCCTCAGTGTGGGCAGCAAAGCTGGGGCTGGACAAGGAGCCTGCGTCCTGGGCAGGATGACAAGGGCAAAGGCCAGAGGGGAAAGGCTCCTTCTTACCCCTGCTCCTGGGCAGTGGGAGGGGGGTTTCCCCCAGTCTGACGCTGCAGAAACTTTGCTCCCCCGGGGCCGGTGAGAAGGAGGAAGCTGCCAGCCGCCCCAGCAGTTTCCATCACCCCAGCGAAAGCGCGACTGGGTAGGCGCCAAGAGCAGCATGGGAACAGGCTGTCGCCGGAGGAAAACCCAGAGGGGAGGGCCAGCGCCATGGCTCACACCCCAGCTGGGGATGCAGGCAGCTGGGGCTCGGGCCCCAGCCGCGCCATGGCTCACACCCCAGCTGGGGATGCAGGCAGCTGGGGCTCGACCCCCAGCCCTGCCACTGCCTCCCCACATGGCCTTGGGCAAGACACATCACCCTCCCGCACCCTGCCTCCCCCTGCAGGTGGAGGTGAGGAGCGCTTCCCAGCGGGGACGGTCTGATACGGGCCTGCAATGGACACAGCCTGCCCGGCCTGACAGAGGGGCTGGACCAGCTGGGGCACCGTGGCGGGGCTCAGCCAAGGCCCCTGACGCTCCGTTTGCCCGCCACGAAAAAGAGGAGCAAGCAGCTTAGGAAACCCAGCTCTTAACCCCTGCCCTACCCAAGGCCAGCCTCTGCCCACACCTGGCCGGGGGACACCCATTGGGCCTCCTCTCCAGCTGTTGTGCGGCGAGCAGGCCAGATGGCACCACTGCTGCTCTCCAGCAAGCGGAGGAAACGCTCGCTGGCTCCAGCCTGGCCCTGCCAAAGCCCGCGGGAGGATGCCGTGTCACGGCAAACCTGCCCTGGTGCCCGGGCCTGCGTGGGAAACGAGCCTGGGCGGGAGAGGCTGTTATGTCAACTCTTGCACAGGAAAAAGCAGATCACCAACCACCTTGTTTTCATGCAGGTGGAAGAGCGCGCGAGAGCAAACAGCAGTGCTGCACTCCCGCGCCGGGGAGACGAGCTGCAGCCCGCGCCCCTTTGATCCCGGCGCCCGCCGGCTGCTCGGCCAGGGGCGCTGGTTGCTCCCCACATCCCTGCAGCAGGTACGGAGGTCTCTGGGAGGATGCAGGAGCCCGTCACGGCCTCTAAGACCTGCTCTGGCTCCGGCTGCAACAAGCGTCAGGGAAAGCTCTAACCCCCGAGACAGCCTGAGCTGCAAAGACCCCTGCCTCCAGCCCCGTCCCCAAGGTCAAGGGCATGCCTACAGAGGGGACTCCAGCCCTGAAGCCGGTGCTGGGACTAGCGCAGCCCGACGCCTCGGGCTCAGCGTGGAGCACGGCCTGCTGAGAAGCACGGCTGGGCCTGGCTGTCTCCGGCGAGCTGCCTGGGGCACATCAGGGGTGTCTGGCCTGGGAAGCCCCAGCCCCTCTATTTAGTCAGGCAGACGGTTGCCAGCCTTGAGGCGATGCATGACCTGTGCGCTCAGGATTCAGGCAGCAGCCAGAGCTTCCTCCACAACACCCCCGCCCTCCACAGCCAGCCCCTGCAGACTCTTAAGCCTCTCCAGGTATCTTCTACCATCCACTCAGCCATCCAGTTCTCCCCAGCAAGGCTTGGCTCGTACTCCCCCAGGACCTGGAAAAGACCCGACAGCCCAGCTGGGACTCGTGAGACCCTGAGCTGGTCATCCGGCTCCTCCCTGCCTCAGTGAACTGGTCTGTGGAGTGGGCACAGTCCCCACTTTGCTGGGGATGGGAGACTCAGAGAGTGTTTGCAAAGCACATAGTATCTCTGAGTGGGCAGCAGCGATTGCTTTCCCCCCCCACGCCAGCCCCAGAGCAGGGAAGAGCCCTCAGAGCCCTGCAGAGGGAAGCTATTAACCCTTTTCCCCTACACTTTTCAAGGACCTTTTCCTTCAGAGGCTTTCCCCCCAGAAATGTGCTGCTATCAGGACTTGCAGCATCCTGGGACCGTATCCGAGACCTCCACACTGCACAGGGCTGTGTCCCCAGCTCAGCATGTGCGTGCTCTGCTTCAGAGCCACATCTGAGGTTCCCATGCGGGGACAAGTGCAGCCCCTGGGCTGAGAACAAAGTTTGTGGATATTTATAGCTGGCTCCTCCGAGTGACCAGCAGCAGCAGCAGCAGCAGCTGTGCTCTGCACTCGCGGAGCTCTGTGCATGCTGGAGGCGCGAGGGAGGTTAATCTGGGGGAGGGTGTGAGCGTGCTCATGATTTGGGGCAGCCTCTCCTGGCTCCGAAACCAGCTAACAGCTTCAGCCTCGCTAGTGCGAATGGTGCAAACCCGCTTGCTGACGGCGAGCCCAGGGGTGGGGGGCGACAGCCACGTACATAGACTGCACGGACCGTGCTCCCTGCAAGCGCCAGGTGAGCCGAGGGCCTGATCAGAGGCGGAAAAGGGTCACCCAGCACCCCTCGCAATGCAGCTTTGAGGCGAATGATTATCTTACGCGTTGCTGGTCCAAGGCACCAATGCAAACACGAATGCTAGGAACTGCTCTGCCCGCCACCTCTGGGGATGGACACGGTTAAGTGCTTAAAAGCAGCGTAGAAATGAGCAAGTCAAGGCAACCCCCAAATGCAAAAGCAGGGGGAAGCTCAGCTATGCTGACCTCACAGCAGGGGACCCAAACCCTTGGGAAAGGCTGTGTACCTTGTACACGAGAGGCAGCACCTCCACCCGCCTGCTGCTCTGGCGTCTCCCGTTCATGCCACCCCGACCTGCTTCATCCGAGAGCCCAGGCCGCAGCACAGGGGACAGTGAAATGGGTCTGCTGAGGGAACTGACCCGAGATAACTGTGCGCCCGGAGCTGCCCGGGGATCGGACGGTGGAAAGCGCGGAGCCCAGCGACGCCAGCTGCCATGAGTGAGGCTGGTGTGTGCACGGGCAGGTTGATGAGACACAAACCCAGTGCCCTTCCTGGTGCTGGCTTCAACTCCCCTCAAGGCTGAGCCTGGGAACAGGGAAACGATGGAAGAGGGGGGGCTTCTGCACAGCCACCCCCAAGCACCTGGGGTCAGAGGGGCCCTGCCCACCCCCACAATGGAGGCCAAGCTGCTGGCCGTGCCCCTGCTCCTCCACCCAGCTCTCTCCTGCCCCGTTCTGCCTCTTTGGCCACTGCCCACTTCCTCCCACCCCCCACCCCGCTTTGCTGCAGCGCAGCTGGGCGCTGAACGCCAGTGGCTGGCACTTCTACTTCCCCATTGCGAGCAGACTCCCCAGCGCCTTCCTGCCCTTGCTCAAAGGCGGTTGCAACACACGCCGTGCAGAGTGCAATGCTTTTGCAAGACGACAGATTCCTGTCACACACGCAGGCACACGTGTGGTGCAAACGCGGGGACAGCCGAAGCGCTGCACCCCGCCTCGAACCAGCACTGCATTGGCCTGGAAAACAGACCTGGGGAGGATCCCTTGTGGCCCGTATGCCAGCCTCTCTGGAGCCCCTTCCCGATGGTCTCTACACACAGAAGACAGCAGCCATCAATGAGACACGCGGCCCGTCACCTACGGGAACAAACACCTTCTTGGGAGCCCCCTGGACTCAGCTCTGCATGCTTAGCAAAGGCGCAAGTTGCAGGCCCTGGGCTCAGTACTCGGGCACGGAGGCCAGGATGAAACCAGGCTCATTCCCGGTGCATAACACTGGCTAGTAATTAAGATTTCCACCAGTGGGGCTGCATGTTGGGGGTAGGGCTAAACTGGAACCCTTCCCTGGGGCCCCAAATGGGCTTGCTACCCTGCTTCCTTCCTGCTGGAAACTGCCTTCCTCCTCCTCCGCTGGACTCCCCCGCCCGGCTGCAAGGAGGTGGCAGGAAGGCGGCCAGCAAAGCGCCCAGCCCAGGGGCGGGAAAGGAGATAGGGGCGAGCGGTGCGCTGACATCACCCCCCGCGACACTTCATTTGCCTCTGCCCCGAAATAACCCCACCCCCCCAACTCCCACGCTGAGAATTTCCCACCGGGTCAGCAACTGCTGCCCCAGCGTCTCTAATCACTGCTGAGACGGGCAGCCCAGCCTCGACGCTCTGCAGCTCGGCTCTGCAAGGAGGAGGGAGGAAGAGGAGGAGGCTGCAAGGCCACTGCTTGCTGCAGACAGGCAGAGTTCCCCTCCCCTCCCCCTCCGCCGCAAAATGCTCTTGATGCTGTAAGAGACGGGCCCAAGCCCTGGGTGCAGATGCAGCGGGGAACATGCAGGGCGCCGAGCAGCCTGGAGCCGTGCTGGGTGCTCCGTCTCCCTCCCGGCTCCTCTCACCTGGGGGCTCACAACCCCTGGCCTCAGCCCATCGTCCAGAAACCCTGCTGCACTGGATGCCTGAGGCTCCCCCCCCCCATACTTTCACCCAGCACAGCTGGGGGCACGTGACCCTTCTCCAGGGCATCAGCAGGGTGCTGGGCAGAGCCAAGAGCCCTGGATGTCACTGGTGGGGCCTGCTAGGCTGGTGTGCAGGCGGGGGGCTGTCCCTGCACAAATCAGGCTGCCTTGAGATATCCAAACAATAAGGGAGGGGCAAAAAAACCCCATGAGGTTTTGCCGTGAGGGACCCGTTTGCAGCAGGGCTGGAGGCACGACTGATCGGAGAGGGCAGGAGACTCCACCGCAGCCCCGCTCCCTTTGCCCCAATTCAACGGCATTGGGTAGAGAAGCACGTGGGTCCCAGGAGACTTCTATCAGGAAAGCAACAGCACCACCTGCCTGCAGCCAGCAGCTCGCAACCCTCAACGCGGTCCAGAGAAACATGGGGACAGAAGAGGAGATGGACCGCAGGTGCTGGCAGGTACAGGAGACCAGCGCCAGGCTGCCCAGGTCCTTATGCTAGCTCCATAGACCATGGCCAAGCCACGTAACCACCCGGAGCATCAGTCCCCACCAGCTCTCAGGCAAAGCCGGTGCTGCTCCTCTGCTCCAAAGACGACTCTCAGTGCTTCCCCACCCTGTGCTGGAAGGGAGCAGAGGGCTCAGCAGAGGCTGGGTCCATCCCTGGCACGCCTCGTCCAGGCCCTGATGCGCAGAGCTAGTCAGCAGGATGGTTTCCAAGGCAGGAGGAGGAAGTGGCAGGCGGGGCAGCAGCAGGCTCAGCCCAAGCCAACCCGTGGCAACCCCAGGACCCCCGGAGTGGGAACATGGGGAGGCCAAAGGATGCTCCAGCCTGGCTGATGAGCGCTTGAATTGGCATGGCTAAGTGCAAGGCCTGAATCGGCGCTGCAGCTGCTCAGGCACAGGGGGCAGGATGACAGCAACCCCTCCCGTGAACTGGAGGACCAGAGCCAGGCTCCGAGCTATTTAAACTGGTGGGACTTGCACATCCAGCCAGCCAGGCACAACCGGCACACTGCAGAGGCGATGGGAGCCACTGCAACATGGGCCGGACACCGTGCCAACCCTGGGGAGAAGCAGCCCTTCACGTACCTGAGCCCAGCCACAGCCCAGGGCAGCTCTGGCCTCTCCCCATGTCTAGGTATCTACAAGGGCTCTGGGCTCAGCCTGGCTAAGCAGCCGGCAGCACCCCAATGCCCACTGCAGCAAGGCCCTCCGTGGTGCTGCCGGCTGCTTGGCCAGGTTGAGCCCAGCCCAGGGAGCAAGGCCCTTTGGGACCCGCCTTGTGTCTCCTATGGAGACACCCCAAGGGTCTTGGGTACTGGGAGATTGGGTATCGACCCCAGCCAACGGCACCAAGCACAGCACGCCCTACACTGCGCATGCATCCCCACGGGCCAGGCAAAATGTGAACGAGCCAGGGAGGGGGTCAGTCCCGAGAAGGGGCCACTCAGTCACCTCTGTCTATACCCCCACCCCGCAGGGCTCTGAGCACCCTGCAACACAGGCAAGCCCTGCTGTCTACACCTCCCGAAATTCCCCTGCAGGTGGAAGGCGCCCGGCACAGTGCCCTCTATTCTGCAACTGCAGAACAAGCTTCTTGCTATCCACATGCCTCAACCGCAGCCTGGAGGATGTGGCTGCATTACTGGACCTATCTACAGGTCTCCCTGTCCACCCAGCTCTTGAGAATGGGAGCAAGGAACCTTATGGGGGGACTTCTGTCTCAAGGACCGCTGCCGCTGTCCACCCCAAGCTCCCTGCATATCTAAATCAACCATCCCACTGGGTACAGACGGCACGAGAGGGCAGAAGCACATCCGGGGCTGAGGGCAGAAGGTGAGAAGGAAGTTCTGGGCTCTATTTCTGGCTGGACAAAAACCACAAACAAGTTGTGTCCCCTCGGTGCCTCCATTTACCAGCTGGAAAATGAGCTCAGCTCTTCACCTTTGAAGAGTCCTCTGCAAAGTGAGTACGGATAGTGGGGAACCACTCCAAGATCCTTAGGAACGGGGTTTACGGCAGGGCCGGGCACAGGTTGTTGCTTGGCCAACACTGCCCTCAGGTGGCGAGTTCCTTCCCCGCTTCCCCGTACAAAACCAGGAGGCTTCACCCTTTCTCCAGACACCAGGTCCCTGCCAGCAAAGCCACCAGACTCCCCCCTCAAAGGCAGGCAGACCCCCACAGACCGAGTGCAGTAGGGGAGGGAAAACAGTTGGACACAGGAGACCTTAACCAGGTGCCGTCTTAAACACTGGCTCTGGTCTGTGGCCCAGAGTTTAGGAGGAGAAGGCAGGCCCTGAAAGCCTTCAGCCATGCCCCATTGACGTTTGTCAAGTGGGCGGATGCACGATTTTCATTCTCTGTAGTTCCCGCTGTTTTGCCAGCCTGCCCCGGCCCTTTCACACCCACAGAGGGACAGAGACAGAGCCACAAACCCTTCCCTCCACCAGGCAAGCGCCCGACACCCTGCAGAAGCAGCAGCGATGGAAGTAGAGAAGAGAAAGGTTACTGTACCTCGGGACTTACTGTGTGTTTCTTAGTCATTCGCCACAGTATGCACGTCAGGAGCATATGACCCAAGGCCGAAGCAATAAAGAGGATGAAGGCGTTTTCGTGGACTGCTGCATCGGGGAGACATCAGATTTCCTGTTAGTACTGAGCATGGGGAGAGGCCAGCAGCCCAGGCGAGCTCCCTGAGGAGCGCTGGCCTGGCGGGGCCGTCTGGCAGCCGAGTCGGACACGCTTCTGAACGTCCGCAGTGCAGCCCGGCGGCGAGCTGGGAACCGAGAGTCCGGGCGCTGGGAGGACTCCCCTGACCCTCAAGGCTGGGTGCCTCCAGTGACAACCGAGCAGAAGGGAGACTCGGCGCTTGGAGCAGGATAAGGGGCACGGGTCTGAGAGCCTCCCTCTTTGGGGAGCCGTCGGTAACGGCACAGCTTAGTGGGACCAACTCCTAGGCTGGGGGGGGAGGGGGTGTTAAATCAAGGCTGCTAGGCAGTGTCCTTGGATGAAATGGGGACACTGGGAATGGGAGGCTGAATGCCTTTGTGTCTATGGTATGCTCCAGAGGCCTTAGTTAGCAGGAGGCAGAGAAGGGCAAAGAGTTATCAGCAGATTTTGCTTCCTAAACCCATGTGACTGCTGCATAAGTCTCAGGTCAGGGTCATTATCTCAATACCGCAACTGGGAAAACAGAGGTCTGAAGGGTGGCCTGCACAGATGGCTAGTGGTAGAAACCCACAGAGTCTCTGCTCCCAGTCCTTTGCTTTAACTATCAGACAACAGGTGAGAAGAGTGAAATCTGGTTAACTAGTCACCGGGACAAATCATCATCACTATGGTCTCGCTGGTCAGCACACTGAATCCCACTGATCTGTGCACAAAAAGCTTTGGCAAATTCATCATCTGTTAAAGCATAATTAGCTGTTTCCATACGTGCACACGTGCTAAAACACAATGCAATTTGCGCCTAATTAGTCAGCTGAGAAAGTCCTGACCCATGCCCTTCAGAGCCCCAGTCAAACTACTCTGTAACGAGAACCAGCACATGATTATCTGTATAATCGTATTGTTCTCACCGCAATGCCCAACGTTGACATTTAGCCCTTGGTAAGGCTGGAATATATGGCTTTTTTCTTCATGATAAATGTCACTTGGTATGGCTGTAATATATGGCTTTTTTCTTCATGATAAATGTCTAACATCACTGTTCGTCGCATCTCAAAACGGGGCAGGCAAAATAACTCTCAAGAAAGTTAAAAATAGAAAACTGCTGATAATTAGGCACCTCACCCAATCCCTAGATCTTGCTGTGCTAGCTTTGCAAACAAGAGCCAGGCTCTCTGGGCTCCTGATGGCACGTGGTTTCCAAGCCAGGCCAGACCGATGCAGCTGGGTGGTCCTACGCTAGAACCCAGGAACCAAAGGTATCGTCATGCCTAGTAGTGCAGCCCCTGCAATTTTGAGGGTGCCATATTTAAATCCTAAACCTCCCCCACAAACTCACCCACCAGAAGCCCGGCGCTCATCAGCAGCTCTATAACCAGTGCCACCAAAGTACACTTGTTTCACGGAAGGAGAAGCTTGCAAATCTGCTTGACAAGAAACGATAACAAGGAAATAATCCCTTGTGAAAACAGCAGAGACAACTTGCCAGGGGCAATTAAATGAAGCTTGTTTTCGTTTCATGCTCCAATTAGATCCTGGAGTGGTCCCTTTGGCACTGGACCCTGCATCGGGAACAAGGAAGCTGATCAAGGCCAAAAATCAGCTCGTAAAGAATGGGGCTGGGAGAACCGATGAGTGCTCCGGCGTGTCCCCTTAACCTTGCATGCACGGGCCTGTGGTACCCCTCTAGCTCTATGCTCTCAGTGCACTCAGGGACCAGCCTGAAGATGCAGCTGCAGGGAAGGTCAGATTTGGGTGGCAGGTGTGACAGAACAGGAACAGACTGTAGCAGCGATGGGGTCTTTTGGTGTGATGGGAAAGTTAGTACTGGCCTGTTCCAAGACTTTGGGTACTTCAGAGAAGCAAGTATATCAATGCACTTCCAGTGCCAGCCCCACCCCTGGAGAGCTTCTGTGCAACAGTCACTGTTTTGGGGCATACACCGTCCTGACGCCTCTGAAGTAAATGCCTCAGTGAGTTGAGGAAGGCACCTCAGGTCAGCACACAGCTATTGTGGTGAGGAGCTAGCGAGTTCTGCTCCCCTGTTCCCCTGAGCGTGGTAAGAGTGAGACGTGTCCATTCCTTCTCACCTTTCTCAACCCTTTCTCCCTCCAGGCTTGGAAAATCACCCACTTCCTATTGACAGCTGACACCTATATAAACTTCCTTCCCTTCCTTAAGAGAGCAGAGCGGTGGACCGCAAGCCCCAGAGCCTCCAGCCCTTTCTCTGGGGACCAGGAACAGCAGTTTTCCTCTGTGAGCCTCACACCTGACCTGGAAGGCGTTTCTGGGAGAATTCAGTCTTGATGGCCCAAGCAGTCCCTGGTCCTCTGCCAAAGCTGCCAGCAACAGGGCCAACTCATGCCCTATTTAGGCAGCATCTTTCGTTACATGGCAACTCGTCCAAAACCCGCAGGAATGAGACCCAACCACCTCATTCACAAAGGCCTCCTAACAAGTATCAGATGGCCACGGGGAGGGGACACTACAAGTGGGCACCAGCTTTTCAGGGCATCTTGGCATGAGCTGGGGAACCTGAATACATACAGCATGCGAGTTCTGGTGGATTTGCAGAGCTAGGGAGCGGCTGCATGATTGCAGCAATTCGGGAGGTGCCTCCAGTCTGGCTGCCTATGGGAGGTGTTGCAATTCTTCCAGAGGTGGCACAATGGAGTCGAATCTACCTACCCCTGTACCCCAGCTGGATAATAGGCAAGCTAAGCAGGGAAGCCGTGTCCCTGGCCTCTCTACGAGGAGAGGAGAGAACTGACTAAACAGCATAATACACCCCCAGTGCTGATGGGGAGACGTAAAAGGACTCATAAGGACAAAAGGGGAAGCGTCACGGGGGTGCACGGGCAGTGCCGGGGAAGAGACTTGCACTCCTGCTGCGGTTAGCTGCAGGACCAGGCATGATCAGAGAAGGCAAGCTGGACTGGAAATACTCCCCTGTGCAGAAAGCAAGTTAGGAGCTATTCAGGAAGACTGTGAGCCTCCCCAGGACACCTGCCCCGGCCTGGACACCAATCCCGAGCAGTGAGGAAACTCAAGCTGGGAAACACCTGAAGGGGCATTATTTTTGTCTAGCCCTGTGTACTCAACTGCACGAGGAATGGAGGGCAATGGTGGGTTCACAACCCTCATGCAAAACCCTCAGTGGGACCATGGACTGAAGCTCCCAGAAGCATCTCCATCTGGAGGGCAAGTCAAGAGCCCATGCCAGGGGTTGTTGCCAACTCTGTTCAGACCCCACAGCCCTAAAGGCCCATGAGACTGTGGATTGTGATCCCACACTTCCCTGCAGTGACCCAAGCCCAACCCGGAGCTGTTATAAACACGAGCCCACAATCGACATGCCTCTGCCTGACCCAGCACTGAGGTAAGCAGCAGCGTGAGGCTCAAGCAGGGAGGGGGTGTACATTGCACCTACTCAGCAACTGGTGCGTGAGCAAAACATGAGTCACTGGCATGCTCTGGGCGCTGGAGAAGCACAGGTGGGGAAGGGAAAGGCTTGGGAAATAGTAAGAGCTTCTAGGGTGTGTCATTCACACCCTTCCCAAGTCCTTTTCCTGC
>NW_005842546.1:916861-921769 GCF_000455745.1 Alligator sinensis
AGGGCCAAGCTTTCACTTAGGGTGGAGAAGCTAACTCACTGCTTACATCATATATTCCTCCCCACTATGCTGGATGCCAAAAGCCTGGTTCCCTGGCCAGCTGCAGGAATATCACCAGCCCTCACTGGCTGCTTCCCTCACCAAAAAAGCGTAAAGGCGATCTGCTCCTCCCCGCTTCCCTCATCCTTGTCAGAGGAGACAGCATCAGGCTAGCAACCAGGCTGAGCTGTGTGTAGCTGCCTTGTACTCTGCAAAGGTATCTATGCAAAAAAAGGTGCCTTCTCTAACCCTCTGACTGCCCTCCGGCTTTCAATGCTGAGCAAAGAGAGCTGTGGGAGAGGGCACGTCCTTTCATTCCCACTCAGGGCCTTCACAAACACCTCCCAACCATCAGGCCAAGCATGCCTGTTCAACCCAGCTGACAACAACGACTGGTTTCATCCCTGGTGGGATTCCAGGGGGATGAACTGGGCTCAGTGGGTTTGCAGTAGGTAGTTGGGGCTGTGAATTTGACTGACACCATCTAACTGGTGAGGATGTGCAAATCGGAAAGAACTCAGCTCAACCCAGCTTGGCTGGGATGATGGAGCTGGGGCTGGTCCTGCTCGGAGCAGGGGGTTGGACTAGATGTGCCCTCCTGAGGTCCCTCCCACCCTCATTTCTAGGAGTCTAGATTCAATTCTTAGACTTGGCCTGAGTAATGCGGAAAAAACATTCTCTCTCCCAGAACTAAGGAGCCCACTGCACTATCCCTGGACAGTCACTATTTAGTCTAGATATGCACATAACTGCTGGGCCTAGATCAGAGAATTAACTGTGTCAGCATAGTTACCACTTCTAAACACATGTGATGAGAAAAGGCAGAAACACATCCCCAGGCTCACCATGCTTGAAGACTGCACAAAGTGTCTTAACAAAGCTCACTTTAACTTCACCTGAAGACTAACGTGGGAAATTTCATCCCAAAAGGAAACTAGTCAAGCAAAAGTTAAAACATATGTTAGAACGGCAGCTAGAAGAGAAGACCCCACCTTACCAGCAGCAGGAGCGGGGAATTTTCATTTTCAGAAGTGCATCCCCAAAGGGATAAGATATGGTCTAGATGCAGGGACAGGAGCTAAGAAGCATCAAATTCAAACCCCATCTCTGACACCAGCATACTACTATGAGGCTTGACTAATTCATGCTTGCAAAGTCCCTTGGTGACAGATGCCTTCTATACAAGATCCAGATACTCTTATTATGGTGACATGAACCGCTGATTTTAAGGGAATGTGCATGTGTGCCTGCACGTTTGCTGTGGGAAGGGAGAAACCTACCGTAATTTTCGGTTGAGGACACATATGTCAGAAGGAGGAGAGCAATGTTTTCAAGCAGGTTGAGCCCGAAGTTGAAGCGGCAGAGCTGAAGGTAGCGAGGGTGCGTGCAGTGGCAACTCTGGTAGTGGTTCCAGTACGCGATGGCCACCAAGATGCGCGGAGCCGAGTGCAGGCCGATACACAAACGCCACACGTAACGCTGAGGGGTCTCACCTCCGATAGCTGCACTGATGGAGGGCAGGTAATTTGAGACCTAGGGAAGAAACAACAGTTTGTGGATCAGACATCAGGACTCTGTATTAGAAGGTCTCATTTACTGCTCTCTAAGCTTTTACAGGCCAGATCCTGTCCTACCTATTAGGTGTCCAGATGGACTTAGGTGCCTAAGTGTCATGCTGTGCCACTCTGCTCAAATCCCTGAAAAGCTATTATACAAAAGTTGGCTGGTCCTCCTGCTTGCTGTTTTGTGTGACTTGGTCTTGAGGGGAAGAGGAAGTCGTGTTACAAACTTGGGTGCATTAAAGGTTTTTTTCAGGTGAATGAGGATTGTGCACATAAGCACATAACAGGTGGAAGAAGATCAGTCCCTACCTTTTATAATCATAGAGAAAGACCCCCAGGTCTTCTAGTCCGACCCCCTGCTAAACCAGCGCAGCCAAATGTTGGTCTAACCTGCTGTGGAAAACGTCCAGGGATAGAGACTCCACAGCCTCTCTAGGTATCTTATACAATGCTTCGCCACCCTCGTAGTGAGAAAGCTCTTTCTAATCTCTAACCTAAATTTCCCCTGCTGTAATGTGAGACCATTGCTCCTTGTCCTATCCCCTGCAGCCACAAAGAATAGTCCATCCCAATGCTCTGTAAAATCACCCTTTGAGTATCTGAAGGCTTATCACATCTGTTTTCTCCAGACTCCAATCCCAGTGTTTCCAATTTTTCGTACTGTGTTTCCCAGGCCTCTAATCGCTTGTGCCGCTCTCCACTGAATGCTTTCTGATTTGTACCCATCTTTTTTGAAGTGGGGTGCCCAAAACCGGACACAATACTCCAAGGGAGGCCGCACCAATGCTGAACAGATGAGAAGTATCACTTCCCTGGACTTGCAAGAAACTATTCCATTAATATGGGCCAGTGTGCTATTGACTGTTTTTTTCTTTTGCACCCAGAGCACACTGTTGGCTCACATTCAGATTCTGGTCCACAGTGAACCCCAAATCTTTGTCTGCAATCTGTAGCCTAGCCAGTCACTCCCCAGCCTATATCTGTACATGAGAGCCTTCCCTCCTACGTGTGGGACTTTGCACTTGTCCTTAATGGATTTCACTCGATTACTTTCAGACCATTGCTCCAGTCTATCCGGGTCATTCTGGATCCTAAATCCCTCCAAAGTTTCTGCAGCTCCACCTGACTTAGTGTCAGGTCCAAGGCATGAATGGAGATATTGAGCAATACCAGGCAAGCACAGACCCCTGGGAAACCCCCCTCAAAACCACCTCCCAATGAAAGTGAGTCATCGGGGGCTGCTCTTTGGAGCGTGATGATCCAACCACTTATGTATCCACCTTCCAGTCTAGGTTAAACTACTGTATTTCCTTGGCTTACTAATGAGAATGAAAAATGCATAGCACAGAGGACATAATTATTCCTGTTTCACTGACGAGGAAACTGGTAGAAGCAGGGAGTGATTTGTCTGAGATCACACGGCAAATCAGCAGGGGAGGCCAGGAAAAACAGGCATGACACCAGATGTCCAGCCACCTACTCGAACCAGTAGACCACACCATCAATCCTAGCAGCCATACCTTTAACACACTTCCCTCTATGAGGGATTAGAGGATCTGTAATCAGCTGCAGACACTTACGCCACAGTGTGTAGCCGTCGTCTCCTGGAAATGGAACAGCAGTGACCAGATCACACAGAAAAGAAACCCAAACAGCGGGCAACACACGGTCCCAACTGCCAGGGTGGTAAAGCGAAGTCGAAACAGGATCCCATCTCGATCCAGAGGCAGTGGTAACTGAAACATGTTGCTGGACCTAGAAGCAAAAAGCCACTGTTTGACGGGTGCCCCTTCTCCCACAGGAGGACTTCCCAGCGCCGATGGCCACAGCAGATCCAAGCGATGCAAAAGGCCAAGGTGTGCAGCAAGTCGGCGCATGACCTTTCACATCCGAAACCCCAGGTTCAAACTCTGCATCGCCGGACTAAATACAAGCAACGTGAGTAACGGCTCAGATCTTCAGGCAGGTTGCAGTTTAGGCTTCTGTGAGAGTTGAGGGGGGAAGCTACAGCAGCGCTGATTCAGACAGACCCCCTAACCTAGGGGCAGGGTCAAGAACGGAGCGAGAAAGAGAGTCCCGCAGGGCCAGGGCCTAAACCGAAACGGTGCTGCACGTCAGTCACTTCCATCGCAGACAATCCTAAGAGCAACTCTCCGGATCAGGTCCGGAGGCTGCAGAGCTGGGACCCTGAACCAGCAAGGCTCGCCCGACCCTCCAGACTGTCTGGGGAAAAGAGTGCAGCAGACGTTTCACAGCACGGATCCGGGCAAGTTCAGATCCTCAGCTTTTATCATCATCAGACGCTGAAATACATCAGAGGACAACGTTATCCCAGCACAATTTGAGCTACAAAAAATTTGCTGGGCTGTGTCTAGACCCCTCTTTATTAACCAGGGTGCCTTGCCTCTCGCTCGAGCCTCGTGGCCCCTTTTGAGCCTGCAGACTAATATAGACTCACAGACACCGTATGGAAGTGGGGCTGGAAGGCACCTCCAAAGAGTATCTAGTCTAACCCTCGGCCTGAGGCAGGATCATCCCAATCCAAACCATAATCCAACCTCCTAGTAAAACTACCATCAACCCCGGCACGGCACAAGTCGGCACACCCCACACCTGCCACAAGCGAAGCAGGGGGACCACAACAGTCAGTGTCCTGCTTCTATAAAACACACGCGAAAGATCCCACGAAAAAGGCCATTATCACAGAAAACGAGGTGGGAAGGGACCTCGAGAGGTCCCATCCAGTCCAACCCCTTGCTCCAAGCAGGACCAGCCCCAACTAGATCATTGCAGGCTTACAAATCCCCTGACACACACAAAAGAAGCGGGGGAGGCAACCAGCACGGTCCAGAAACCTGGGAAATCCCCATAGCCGAACACAGGCATCGCTACGCCTACTACATTTTATTCAACCTCTCCTTGCGACGGAGTCCACAACTTTCCCGGGGGGGGGGCGTCCGTCTATCCCGCTCCAACAACGAAGACGCTGCCGCGAGATCCGACCGAAACCGAGTTTGCTGCCGCGCGCGGGGGGGCCGCATCCTCCTCCGTGCAGCGAGGGAGACAAGGCGCTCGCCGACTTCCCTAGGGTGTTTACAGACCGCGATCGCGTACCCCTCTTCGAGCTGGATTTGCCGACAGCGCGCTCCCGCAAATCCCCAGGAATCCCTCAGGGTCAGAGGCGGTCACGCGAAGCACGGCAGGTGCGCATCACGCATCGAACACGCGCGGGCGATGACGACTCGACGGGGCATCGTGATTCACACGCCCCGTCGTAACACCGAACCGCGCGCGGTTCAGGCCCCTG
>NW_005842546.1:922695-929287 GCF_000455745.1 Alligator sinensis
GCACGAGGGGCTGGGCGCGAGCGATCTGCGGGCTTTCCCCCGGCTCCGGCCGCCCTCCCCGCCGACGGCCCAGGCCTTCCGGGCGGACAGGCCGCATCCTGCTTCCTGGGCTCCATAGCAACCCCCTCCCGCCGCACCCGCTGACTCCTCTCCCCACCGCCCTCCTTTCCTTGTCCTCCTATCTTATTTTCCTTTATTTATTTTTAGGTCTTGCCCTCCTTCAAGGTCCCGCTCCGCGTGCCCGCGTTTTGAGCCATTGACTCCTGTCCCTATCCCTGTTTATTTCTTATCATCATCATCATTATTATCATTATTATTATTATTATTAATGCGCGCATATATGTGTGTGTGTATAATATATGTGTGTGTATATAGATATATATATATAGAGAGAGAGAGAGAGAAAGACATATAGACATGTATATACACACACACACACACACACACACACACGTGTGTGTAGCTTCATGAAATCACTTATGATTATAGATTATAGATGAGTAGTATAGCTACATTGATGTATTTATATTGTAAACAGCGATCCTGTTGTTTTGGAAGGACTTTTTTGAGGTGACTTTGGACGTTTTGAAGGGCTCTTGGCTGGAGTCTCCCCCGGCTGCAAGGTTTTCTCGAGTCTTGTCTGCTTTCTTAAAGTGTCCAAGGAAGTTTGGACAGATGTTTTCCAGGGAGGTGGGCGACGCAGCGAACTTGTTTGCTGGTGTGGCGTCGGATCGGGCATCGTAAAGTCGAAACAGGGTGTCAATTTATAAACGTCGTTAAGTGCCGTTCGTTGTAACTCGAAACGTCTTAAGTCGAGGACTGCCTGTATGGCGAGAGGCCGTCAGTAATAAACCCCTCTTGACTTTCTCTTTGCCACTTAATGTTTTGTAAACCTTTGTCATGTCACCCCTCACGTGTCTCTTCCTAAACTGAAGAGGCCTGGCCTCTTTAGTGTCTCCTCCCTACCACTTCTCTTTCTTGCTCTTCTCTAGACCAGTGTTTCCCAACTGTGTGTGGCACAAAAGTGTGCCATCAGAAATGAACAGGTGTGCCGCTGAATTTTGCCATTGGCAATGAGCTACAATAGTTACGAGGACGGGGGAATGCCTTAACAGGTGTGTCGCAGAAAATTTTTATTAAAGTAAGTGGAAAAGGTTGGGAAACGCTGCTCTAGACCTTCTCCGGTTTTTTGGTATCTTGTTTGAGATACGGAGACCAGAACTGGGTGCAGTATTCAAGGTGCGAATGCCCCAGGGATTTTTAAGGGAGCATCGTGATACTTCCAGTTTTGTTTACAATTCCTTTCATCATAATCTCTAATGGTTTTGCTTGATAGCTGCTGAGCTCATGTTCTTAGTGAACTGTCACAGGTCACTTTCCTTTGTGGCAACAGCCGAGGGGGAGCTGTCTCCTATCTAGCAGTAATGGTTCTAGAGCAGATTGCTAGAGAAGCAAGGGTGAGGGAAGAAACAGGGAAAGCAATAAACACCAATTATTCCTGTTACACGGGGTGAGGAGTCGTCTTTATTTTTCTTAAGGGGTGGCAGTGGAGTTGTCTTCCTCTGATGTCCTGTCACCATGCTCAAATTTGAGTCCAGAAATGGGCACATACTATTGCGCTGCCTCGAGCTAATTTTTCCCAGGAAAGAGAACTCTTGTCCAGCTCAAGCTTACTTTCAGGGGAGAAAGCCTTCAGTAGTTAACTGAGTGTAAAGCCAGTTGCTAGAGGAAATCCTCAAGGGTTGAATGCTGTTTGAGATTCCCCATCTGAATTTGCAGTCTGCAGTAATAGAAGAAGCTCCTCTAATTGGATTGGAGTGGCGGGGATGGGAAATGGTTTGTAAGCCAGCTGTCAAAAGAGACCTCAAAAGTCAGTGGGTTACTGCACCCTTCAGCAGCACAGGAAAGATAAATAAAGTTATGGAGTTAATTGTGCTATAACTACTTCTAGGAAAATATCTTGGCGATGGGAACTATTAAACTTCTGCATATCAGAACACAAATATACCTTTATCAGGTAGTAGTAGCCTTTGGATCCAGGAACCACGATGAATATTTTAGAACAATACCACAAATCTGTTAATGATATTTGTATTAATTTATTGGAACTTTTGAGGGCATACTTTTGTAATATAGCCTGAAGCAAGAAGTGGTTTTTTTTGTTTGGCTTTTTTTACTGTAATAGATGTACCTGGAGCAAATTGTTTTGGAGAAAACTTGAATTTGAGTCCTGTCAACACAAGGAGACTTTCTGAAAAATTGCTCTCCTTGCAAACAGCAGTTCAGGTACGATACTGTTAAAAAGATTGTAAGTATCTTAATATAGATAAGGCATTGGCTCTAGCCATCGTTCCAGGTATTACATTTACACCCTGGAGAATTACGCGCCTGTGCAGTTCTGCGCATAAAAGGCATGACCATGCATAATTGCCTAATTTAACCCTGGCAGGCTCTGTGCCTCCATATCTGCGGGGCTGCCGGGACGCCAACTGGGAGCCCCATGTGGAGGCACAGACTCCTAAGACTGGGTAAATGGGGAGGGGAGCTCCTGCCTGCTGGAGGTGGGTAGGTGTGGGTGGGCATGGGCCATTGGGCCGAAAGGGCCGGGGCTTCCAGCACTCCAGCGGGAAGCTGCATGTGGAGGCAAGGAGCCCACCTGGCTCCATGGCACGTGACTGTGCCTCCACATGTGGCTTCCCACTAGAGTTCCTGCCCGTCCCTATGGTGAGGGACTCCAAGTCCACACGCCATTGGGCCAGACCAGACAGCTCTGTGCCTCCCTGTGGGGCTTCTAGCACTCCAGTGAGAAGCTGCATGTGAAGGCACGGAACCAGCCCAGGAAGGTATAGGTGGGAGCCATGTGCCAATGCTGCAAGCCCCACGTGGTGGCACAGAGCCAGCCCAGCCTGGTCCCAGGGTGCGTGCGGGCAGGCTGGGCTGGCTCTGTGCCAGCATGTGCAGATCCCAGGACTCAGCTGGAGGTGCGTGCCATCAGGGGCTCTGCTTGCTGTGCCGGGAGGGCCCCAAGGCTCGCTGCCTGCTGCTGCTGAGCCCTGTGCCCCATGCGAGGGGCAGGTGGGGTGGGTGTAGGTGGGAGAGGCCACACCTACCCACCCCACCCACAAACTTGCTATAAAATATGTTATACAGTTGTATAAATACAAAATGCCTGCATATATTTCTAAAGAAGGTTCAAATAGTTATATGTAGTTTAATTTGTTTGTAAAAATTGTAATTAATTTTGAATTTTTCAGTACGTAATTCCCTGGAGAATACTTATTGTATGTTCTGTTGGAGTGTGTCTTGAGCAGCCTAGCACTTGAAATAGCAGCAGGAGCTTGCGAGCTGTTCATGCTGGTGATCCCAATGTTGCTGACATAAGTTAGCAATGTATAGGAAATCTCCCATTAATGACCCTAAATAAATCTGTCGTGCTTCTCGTTGTGTTGTACTAAGCAATTCTCCTGACATTGTAAACTTCAGAAAAGTTACAGAGTAGTTAGCCATGTTAGTCTGAAATCAAGGAGAAGGTAGGGCAGGGCAGCACCTTGGAGATTAAGTGGTTTAGACATGAGTTTTTGTAGCAAGAGTCAACTTTGTCAGATGCTGCTGTCACAACATCTGACGAAGTAGGTTGTTGCATATGGAAGCTCTTGCCTCTAAACCAGTTAGTTTCTAAGGTGCTGCCCTGCCCTGCCCTCCTAAGGTAAATTAGGAAGTCACAAGCCCTAATGCTTAAAGTTATAAAATGAACAAGCCTACATGCCAGTTTTTTTTTCTTATTTTTTTAGAAGAATTTCTTACTTGAAGGGATTCTGAAATTTTTTGAGGTAGGATGTGAAGGCAGATTCAGGTATCTAGTTTAATGAAAAATACTTTGAAGCTAAACATGCTGGGATAATTCGGGACAGCATAACTAGACAACTTGAGTCAGCTAGAATGAAGTTTCTAAGGACTGAAAAGAATAATTTTTGCACGTTCAGAAGTAAGAGCTTGAGCTTGTCTATCTAAAGTACAGGGAGAAAAATTGTTGGAAGGAACCCCAGACCAAACTTAATGATCGACTGTCTCCAAAAGTATATTAAGAGGAAGGAAAAAGTTTGCAAGGAATAAGGACTAAACAGCAAAGAAAGCAAAGGCTTAGTAGCCAGTAAGTGTAGTGATAGCAAGAATGGCCCAAAGTCGAGCTGAGTTAGAACTGACAAAGGTTATTCAATAGTAAAAAGTTTTTCAGCCATATAAATAGAGTGACAGCAATGCAAGCAGTGGGGTTACTGTGCATTAAGAATGTGGTAGAGATTAAAGATAATGTACTTGGCCTCTGTTTCCAATAAGGATGAAGTTTACTCATTCTACCGTTGCCCCTGTAATGTTGAGAATGAGGGTGCAGAGATGGAAACTACAGTTTGGAAGTGGATGTCAAAGTTTAGGAGTCTTGCACTTGTAAGGTGGGGACTGGATAAGTTCTTCCTCACAACTATGAAAGAACAGGCACATGAAATCACAGCTCTGAGAGCAGTGATGTCTAATAAATCTGTCACGTGAAGGAAAAGATCATATGACTGGATAATGGCAAATGTATTGCCTATATTTTAAGATGGAAAAAAGTTCTGGAACGCTGCATACCTGTTAGACTGATTTCACTAGTCTGCAGGTTTTGAAAACGGCTTTTGAAGAAAAGAATAAAGATGCAGCAGTAAACAAAATGGGATAAAATGCAACATGGACTTACCAAGTGTAGAGAGTACTGGGTTGACTTGCTGTCATCTTTGATAAGATAATCTATTGTCAAAATAGATGTGATCTCATCCTTCTGGATTTTGCCTAGAGCCTTTGATACAGTGTCACATGGGGAAATTATTGGTTAAGCTGGAGAAGAGTATAAAAATGGAAGGTGGGTAAGGAACTGGCTGAAGAGGAGACGACAGTGGGTTGTGCTGAAAGGGGAGTTGTTTTACTGGGATGTTAGTGGCGCGCTCGTCAAGGTTGGATCTTGGGAGCAGTCTTGTTAGTTATGCTCATTAATCTCAACACATGCAATAAAAGTGCAGATGAATTTTGATGCAAAGTTGGGAGACACTGGTACAGAGAATGGATCGGGATGTTACAGAGGAAGAATTGGCTGACCTGGAGGATGAGTAATAGAAATTGGATGAAATTTAATACTACAATGACTAAACAAGATAAGACAGAGCTGAGTGGTGTTAGTCAATCCTTGGATGATTATGACCCGTCTCTGTGATGCAGTCATGAAAAAGGCATCCTAGGGTCACATTTGCATCAGTTGAGGTGTTTGGGGGTGGGTGGGAAGAGAGGTTTCAATTGCATGATACAAAGGCTCTGAGATCTCATGTGAAACACTGCCCACAACTTGGGTCACTTTTCTTCAAGAAAGAAGAAATACTGCTGGAACTGGTGCAGAAAATGTGATTTTTAGTCATCGGACGAATAAGCCCGCAGCACGGCCAGGCTAGTGCAGGACAGGCAACAATCCTAACTAGTTTTGAGATGGATTTTGATCAGTCACTGGAAGGCATTGTATAATATTGTGGCCTGCAATAGCAAGGGGCTGGACTCTGACTTGAGGACGTTTCTTATTTCTGAGTGTTTCCTTTTCGGATAGGGGAATCCATATCAGCTGGATTCATGGTGGTAGCAGATTAAGGGAAACCTAGAAAAATTGTCTTTCTAAAATAACCATGTAAGGAGTTACTTTGCAGTAGTTATTCTGCTTTAAACTCATCCAGCCTTATTGCACAAGCCCAGAAAGCCTAAAGAAGTCAGTGAATTGGGAAGGGTTGTGTGTGCTAAGGTAATAAGTTCTTTTGCAGAACGCATTTCTTTACTTCTGCAGATACCGTTTGTTTTGCAAGCGCTTATTGGCATTCCAAATACCTTTCGGATTATGCTTCTTATAGCACTGCTGAATACTGCTTTAGTCTGAGCTGCCTCAACCAACACCAGTTTCAGATAACTGGGGCACAGCTTGTTGTGTAGTCCTCTGGTTGGCTGTTAGAAATCCAGAATTTATGACTTCTGGGGACTCTGGGATTGGTGTGCTTCACAAGGGGCTGTAGCTGAAGCAGTTTAGCATGGAAATACTAACTAAAGGGGACAAATTTGGAAGGGGTCAAAACATGTCCAAGTCATGAGCTCACATGTCCTGCTGTACTTAACTGAAGGAGCTTTTGCTGGAAGAGCTCAATTCTCTAAAGTGGTTATGCAGCCTTTTATTAGGAGGGCTAAGAAGACTACAGAGAACCTAATACTTTGTATGCCTTCATCACACAGGATAATAGGAGGCTTGAGGTAAAAGGATGTTATCTGCAAAGAATAACCTGGGGATAGGCAAAGGTGAGAACTTCGGAGTTTATTTAAAGTATTGTGCAACAGCTTGAGAACTTGTCTTGACAATTTATTGCTGGCTTGGATGCTAATTGCCTGTGGAAGTTTGAGAGAATTAAGGAAGGAAAGGCTGCTGAGTCTCCAACACACAGTTTCTCAAGGCACACCTAATCAGCATCTTGATAGAGTGATGGATGAAACTGTAAATACTGGAGATAATGCACAAATTTGAGGGGTTTCTGTAGGG
>NW_005842546.1:929318-947408 GCF_000455745.1 Alligator sinensis
AGCTCAGTTAACATTACTGTGGTGACTGTAATTTAAACCAGGGTGGCCGACCTGTGTCGTGTGTGCCACAAGTGGTACAGGCACCTTCCGTGTTGGGCACACAGCAGACTAGGGAGAGGACGGGGAACAGGGTGGCAGATTGTGCAGGGAGCAAAAAGCAGAGCAGCTGATCAGTCGAGGAAGGGGAAGTGTGTCACTCCAGGAGGGTTTAGGGCTAAATTGTGGCATGCCAGCCAAAAAAAAAGCTCCCCCCCACAATGATCTAGACTAGTGGCTCTCAACCTGTCTGCCATAGTGGGCTGCACCCACACAACTTAGTTCCTGTCTATCCATTTAAAAATATTTTTAGATGTCACATGGGCCTCAGCAGTGTGCTGATTGGGTCACGTGCGGGCCCTGGGTTGAAAGTCACTGATCTAGACTATATTTAGGCTCTTGGTAACATAGATCAAAACAGTTGCACCTTGTTTGCAGTTGGCACCACTGATGCAGAAGAAAATTACTAGTAATTCTGCTGTGGATAAGATGGGGCTTGATGAACTTGCAGCAGCATAACAACTCTGAGAAAATGAAATAATCTACGGCTGTTTTGGTGCTTGGGATAACTTAACCAAATGTATCAGTAAGTAAAAGGTAGGGGTGGCAATGCTAAGCCAGGGCTCTTTCTGTTTAGTGGTGAACACAACCATGTTTATCATGAAGCTTTCCATAGTTTCTTTTTCCTAGCACCTCAATTTTAATGAAGTGAGCTTTGTAAAGTGAGGTGAATAGTAAAAACCAAAACTCTCAGGAGTATCAGGTCTCACATGTCACCTCTGCACGCTGCCTTCCCATTTTTTTTTGTATGTTAAAATATTCAGCAAATTGAATGTTTAGAAATGGAAGAGTCTGGACTTTCTCTAGAATGAAGCTGGGGTGTTGCAAGGATTGGTAATAGGACTAACACAAATGCATATTGTTATGTGTTTGGGGGGCCTTCACTTGAGGTATGTGGATAGCTGCAAATAAGCATGCTGGATATTGCCACGTCTGGATCTTGTACTTATACAACTAGGTTGGGGTGGGTGGTTAGTGTTGGATGTTAGTAGTGGACACAAACTTTGAAGGACTGAATGCAGGTGAGGTAAATAAATAGCAGAATGTTTCTGGGTTAAAGATGGAGTAAGGTCTTGGTCAAGGCCAAGAGTAATGTCCTGATAAAGTTTTAGTTGTAGCTCCCCTTAGATCTAGGGAAAGGAGGTGTTGCCTGCTGGTGGTGGTGGTAGGGGGAGCGTTGATCTTTTGGTATCAGTTTCTGAGCAGTGGCTGGAAGCTGAGGAGCTTCTCTTTCGGTTGCTTGAAAGAGAGTGAGGTCCTTCTACCTCCAAAGCTCTGTTACTCTTGTCCTTTCTTAGCCTTCACTTTTTGGGTTGTCTTGTCCTGCAAACTGCAACTGCTGAAGCTTGTGGCATTGACATAATTTGAGTTTTCTCATGCCCAGAGGGAACTAAATTAGATAACTTGTCAAAACTGTTCAGAGTCTTATTATCATTGTTTTCACAACGCTTTGAAGAGCAGCTAAAGCAGCAGGTTTTTGTCTCTAAACCAAGAAAAACACTGCATTAGTTACGCTTGTTTTGCATGTGTATGGTTATCGGCAATGATAAACTAGAAACTTGATTAGAATTCATCAGCTGGTCTAAACTCCTAGGTTAAAGCTTCTTGGCTCACTGGAAGCTGTACACACAAGGATGGACAGGACCAATATTTAGCAGCTTTGAAATAGTCCTGTTCACTGCACTAACAGGATCAGCTCATGTACTTTCCAGTTTACTGTATTTACTCAAATATAAAATGGCCCTGCTTATAAGATGACTGCCCTGTAATCGGATTCTGTATCTGGAAAATTTACAAGTCTGATATAATTTTCCAGATATAGAATCTGATTATTAGAGGTTTTGTCCTGAATTTTTCCCTTTTCCCACTGCCATAACAAGGGAAATAAATGGGGGATGAGGTAGCTCTTTTGCCCTCTGCCTCCTCAGCTTCTTCCCCCCTGCAGTTTCTTCCCTCCCTCCTTACCATCAGACCCTGCTGTCCCTGAGCATATGGAAATGAGGAGCAAATCTGAAAAAAAAATTACCTTGAAATAAATATAGCTGTAGTAATTTGCATATAGTACCCATAGTTCATTCAAAAGAGGTCAAATGCACCAATTCTGGAACTGCTACAAACTTTAACACAGGCACTCCATAAACACTTTTAAAGGAGCATTTCTGTCACCTATTTACACATCATGCAAACTATATGTGATATTAGTCTAAAGCCAAAAGACTCCTGATTTACTATAGAGTTCTTTGGGTTGGGCCCCAGCAGAGTCAACAGCGTTTGAAACCGTGGTGACCCCGCAGCTCGGCAGTGCTTAGTATATATGTGTACTCCCGGCAGCTCGCCATAAAGCGTCCTAGTGTTAATTGCTCCCTCCACCGCCCCGTCCCGCAGAAGTCTGCCACCCTGCAAGGGAAAAGCATGACTTCTCATGTTTTTCTCCTTTAAAAGAGAATTTATTTTTAAAGTTCGTTCATGACTTTTCATATATTCTTATGACCCACGTTTTGGGTCGTGACCCACGGGTTGAAAAACGCTGCCAATGGGAACCTACCACAAGGATAAGTTAGGGCATGTTTGCCCAGTATGTGCCATGTGTCTTATAGTCATGTTAAGTGTTGGCTGCATTGAATTAACTTCATAGTTGCTTTCTGTTGCTGAGTGCATGCTGCTTTTAGCAGCAGTTCAAAGATAGATAATGTATTTAGTGAGATTTCCTTGTATGTGTATGTAAGACAAGGGGCTTTTTTTCCCTGTGCTCATGGGGGTGGGGGGGAACGGGACAACGACTCATATTTGAGTAAATACAGCTACTCCTTGCTTAATGTCATAGTTATGTTCTTGAAAAATGCAACTTTAAGCGAAACAGCATTAAGGAAATCCAGTTGCGTCACCGTAGTTACCTACCAGCAGGCGGCGGCCAAACAAAGTTATAACTGAACATTGCCTGACGTTAAACGAGTATGTTCTCTAATAGATCAGCGACGTAATAACGTTGTCCCAGTTAAAGCTGATTCATTAAGTGAGGAGTACCTGTATGGTAGTCTCTTTACTGATTTTATTTTGTTTTGTTTATAGAGGCTATTTTCTATAGAATATGCGTGGGGTGTCTTTCTTTTATTGTCTCAGTGAGATGTCTTGCTATACCCTCATGTTTCCCGATGGTAACGTAGGTTTTCATTTTGGGCACTCCAGGTGCAGAATTCAGCATTAGCGCAAATTGTCCGAACATCTAAGAAAACTTAGAAATAACTTCTCAAAGCTTGCTTTGTCCGAATCACTGAACTCTTCCTCTTTGCAGAAAACCTGATACATCTTGAAAATGTTTAACAAATCATTTGGAACTCCATTTGGAGGCACTGCTGGCTTTGGGACTACTTCAACCTTTGGACAAAGTAAGTAATGCAACTCCCACTGTTATAGAACTAATGGAGATGGCAGTTGAAAGTATATTTGCACATTGGAAATGTCAGTTGCTGATTAAAGAATTGAATATGGACAGAGATTACCTGGATGTGGTGAAATTTTAGAGTGTGGAGAACCATTGGATCCAGCTGACTTCTCTGCCAATGCTGGAAAATGGAATTTTGAGTCTGGTTCAGTTTAATTTACTTACTGTATACAGCCTTTACTAAGGGGTTCACCTAGTAGTTGTAGTGATTTTAATGCTCAGATGAGTCTGCCTCAGAGGGGCTCAGTTTGTCAGGGTCAGAGGACAGTGAACTAGGGTATACTGCTTTCCAACGCACAGATGTTTTCAGAATTTTTGAGACCCAAGAAGGCTGCAAAATACAACTATTATAAACAGGCCATACGTCCCTTGAGGACTTCTAGTACTCGTGTATTAGTCTAATGGCTAATGTAATTCACTGGTATTTTTAAACATGTACAGTTAGACTTCCTGTATTGTTTCCTGTCATTAAACTCTGGTATTCAATTGTGGAATTATAGTAACTTCACATTAAAACGAACAGTGGAAATTTTTTGCTTTCTGATACAGAAGGTTGACACCGGATACTCTCAGATTTTTTTCCCAAAACTCTGTACAAGTATTCAATCTAGGTAGCAAAACAGGGGCTGAGATTTGTTCATTTTATGTATTAAGTTGGGAGTCCAGTAATAGTGCTTGGTCTACGGAAGTATGCCTAGAGTATGCAGTCTCATCCAAGTTATTTATCTGTCAGATGCCGGCTTTGGTACTACCAGTGGAGGAGCATTTGGAGCATCAGCCTTCGGGTCAAACAATAATACAGGAGGCCTCTTTGGGAGCACACAGACCAAACCAGGTATGGCTATTATAGTTTTTGTGCACTTACATTCTCAGTAGTTAGAATACATCTTTCTAACAAGGTGGTCTTAAATAACTGTTTTGGTCTTTAATCCTGTTGCATATTTCTTGCTTCAGGAGGATTGTTTGGTTCGACCACGTTTAATCAACCGGCCACCTCCTCCACAAGCACTGGTTTTGGGTTTGGGACCTCAACTGGAACTTCAAACAGCTTATTTGGGACAACCAGCACTGGTGGAGGTCTCTTTTCATCCCAGAATAATGCCTTTGCACAGAATAAACCAGCTGGGTTTGGAAGTGAGTAGAAACTACACCATTTCGTACAATTCTGGTTACTTGTATTCCTGCCAGGAGCTGGGTGAAACTGTTTGGGATTCTCAGTCCGTTATGTTCTGCTGTTGCGCTCGTGGCACGGGCTTTCTCTACCAATGCAGCTACCATTTGAGGTTGATATTGGGTTGTCGCATTGGTGCAGTAATTTAGAGCAACAGTCTTACGACACTGGTGCCTCTATTTTAAAGAACCTTTTGGAACTGTCGTGAGAGATTAGAAACTTTGAAGATATGAAGAACTTCCTAAACAGTTGATGGTCATTAAAGGCACAAAATGACATTTCTACTAGACCAGATTAAACTTGAAGCCTATATTATAACACTGAGGAATACTGCTGTACCGTAGGTTAGGTTGTGACAGGTGCTTGATTGTGTTTGTATTCAATTTACCACAGTAAGAAATTTGCAGCCTTTTGAAAACTATATATACTAGTAATTTCTCTGTCCATAAATCTTTTAAAAGTATTGCTAATTGATCATTCAGTGAGCATTCTGCTTCACAGTGTTTTCTGGCCCCAAAAGTTTAACCTAAGGCTAGACCTAACTTGAACAAGTAACACAAGACCAATTAGGAGAGAGTGTAATCAAAATAAATTTAGACTAGACGTTTGCCTTTCTTCACTTTGTTAACCCTGATTCATAGTTCCACCTAATTCGTGAACCCCATTCAGACTTGGCTCTTGGAAAGTAAAATTGTCTGTTTCAGACTTGTAGGCAGCTCCTGCAGAGAGGAAAAGGACTCGGAGAACTGAAATTTAAATGCTTGTTTGTAGATGTCTAACTTCCTTCTTCCTACCATGTAGTGAGAACAAAGTAACTGTGGGTTATTAAATTGCACTTTTTGAATGATGAATTTCCTGAATTTCAACTTGGTGTTCTTTCTTTCTCTTAGACTTTGGGACAAGTACCAGCAGTGGAGGTCTCTTTGGAACCACTAACACTACCTCCAATCCTTTTGGGAGTACATCTGGCTCTCTCTTTGGTCCAACTAGCTTTACCGCTGCTCCAACTGGCACGACTATTAAATTTAATGTAAGTTTTGTTTTCTTGGCTTAATCTGTTTTACCAGAGAGAATTCTTTTTTGCTGTTCTTGACATCAAATACTAGCTTGGTTAGGCTGCTTAAGTAAAATAACTGGTTTATATGCTGTTGTGGAATGTACTGCATTGGTTTAATCATGCACTCTTAACAAGAACTGTTGAAGTTGAAGCACATTGTGCATTTAATTGTCCAGAAACAAATTGGTATGGGGAAAGTCTTGAATTTTATAGGAAGTACAGGTGAAATTTATCCTGGACGTGTGAAAAGTTTAGGGCCACAGCAGTATTTGAACTCATGGTAGGAGGATCTGTTGCTAGCCTTTAAATAAAATGGAATTTTCAGAGGGCTGACAAGTGTTACAACGTTCTACTATAATTCCTTTTATATAAATGAGACTAAATTATTACCGATAACTGTGGGGCCAAGAGGTGTATTGAAATAAACGATGAAGTGAGCGCAGTCCGCTTGCGATTTCAGTATGGCTGTAAAAGGATTTATTGAAATACTAGGAAGAACATTTTTGGATCAGTCCCCTTTAAGAAATGGATGGAATCGCTAATGCTAAAGGTTCTGTGGCAGTTGACATGGAAAAATGATCCGAAAGGGGAGAGGCCACATATATGGGGTAATGAAAAGTTTCACCTGCAGTGCCTGCTGCAGAGGGCAGCTGAGGGCGGGAGCTCTGGGTTAGGGCTCTGTGCACTATCCTAATGACTGGAGGCCTGTCACTGGAGTGGATTGAGCGTCACAGGATTGGGCTGAATGGTGAAGACTAATATTGCCGCAAGCAATGGTGTGGCATTCGTCGCTCAAAGGGAAGCAGTAGTGGGGATAACTAAACCGTTTGAGACCTTGAACTAATGTTAGAATTTGTTTGAAAGGAAATGTCTCCTAGTTGCATTGAGAAGATCACGTATTGCACTTCTCTGAGCATTACAATCAGGTACTCGCTGTACTGTTTGCTATTGTACACGTTCTGTCACTGAGTAAGACCTTGGCTGTGCATAAGCCAGGCTGCTCCACTTCAGTTTGCATATCAAGTTCATGGTTTTGCAGCATATATCTGAAAAGCAGAAATTCACATAGTTTAAAGGAGTACAGGTGGATGCAAACCTCAGCATCTTGACCTTTTTTCTTGCAGCCACCAACTGGCACAGATACTATGGTAAAATCTGGAGTTAGTACTAACATCAGCACCAAGCACCAATGTATTACTGCTATGAAGGAGTATGAAAGCAAATCCTTAGAGGTGGGTCAAATCAGACATTTAAACTTACTTTGTTTTTTGTTTTTGTCTTGCACACTAAGTGTTTGGTTACTTCTCTTGTGTACCCCTTGTGACAGGATATATAAGGATCTTAATTTTCAGATTTTAAGCCCATCTCTCCAAGGGTCTACTTAGAAATTTCTTTGCTTGAAAAGCATCTTGTTCAAGTTGAAAAAACA
The DNA here is from genome assembly GCF_000455745.1 of Alligator sinensis. Lineage (NCBI taxonomy): Eukaryota > Metazoa > Chordata > Crocodylia > Alligatoridae > Alligator > Alligator sinensis. The sequence continues at coordinate 936,514 of NW_005842546.1, forward strand.
AGTCTCTTAGAAAACCTACAAGACTTCTTGAAGTTTTAATGTGAACTATAATGGGTGCACTTCGGGTGCCTATACACGAGCGTGGAGGCTGCTGTGATGCGCTGGAATTCGAAACAGAGATTAATAGTCTGCTGGAGCATGGCCATTTACCATACTTCTAGCAGCCTCCTACATCTCATGTTACAGCATTCCCATGCTTAAAAGTGGTGGTGGGGGTGCTTGATCTAAAGTTCGTTTGACAAGCTTTACTTCAAGCCCCCTGACACCATTTTTAAGCATGGAAATGCTGAAACGAGACATGGCATTGCTTTAATTACAGCAGCTCTTGGAGCTGCTCCAGTTATTGCCTCCCCTCCCACCCCCAAAGCATGTGTAAAAGTGCTCTTAGATTCCAGCACTAGAAAGTCGAGATCAAAGTTGAAGGTATTCTTGCATCCAAAACCCTTCTGGACTAGTAGAGTTAACATGCCCGTTTCCGTACCCAAAGGCACACAACAGCGTTGTTGCTAGCACCGTGTTGTTGGGAGCCAGATCAGGTACCTGCTTACAGCTAGGCCAGGCGCGGGAAGTGATAGTCTGTAGCTCTTAAAGCTGCAGTAAACTTCGAATGTGCCTTCTGTAAATGTTTCTGATCCTTCGTTTCAGCAGTTTACTTATAGCAGTTATTCAAACTGGATTAATTCTCCCCCATGGAATGACTGGGTAAAGAGACAAGTTTTTTTCTTAACTAGGAACTCCGTTTGGAAGATTACCAAGCAAACAGGAAAGGGCCCTCGAACCCAGTGGGAGCAGGAGCAACTGCCAGTTTATTTGGATCCTCTGCAGCCACATCAAGTGCTGCTACTGGACTGTTCGGCTCCACCACCACTAACACGGGTTTTTCCTACGGACAGAATAAAACTGGCTTTGGAACCAGTAAGTGCGGTCATTGCTGATATTACTGTTGCTGAACTGTGTTCATTGTTGCAACAAAATGTTCTATTGGCTCTTCGTATCTTATTATTCACATAATGTAAATTTACAACTCGATGACATTAGTTATGGGTTATCAGACTTCGGCTGTTTGATAGCTATACTGCAAAAGTCTGTTGACTGTCTTCTCTTGTGCTAATGTAACTTGTTTCAACCAGCCTGCGTGGGGAGGATCTGCCTTGTAAAAGGAAACCTAATAGTCCTTGCATTTAAGCAGAGTTTTAACAGTGCACAACCTTCTTGTGGTGCTTGTAAAGTAATTTTAGCTCATTCTGTTAAATGGGAACACCTGTTTGCACGTGCGTGTGTGTGTCTGCTCAGCAGTGAAAAACAAATGAGTCCCTTAGAAGAACAGGTCAAGGGTAGAACACCTTCTTGCACAGCACTTCCTATATTAGAGTGCACAGACCTAGGGCAGATGTGTATACAACCTACAGCATTGGTGACCGTGAGCTAGTGGAGGAAACCTACAGCACAAGGCTCTGTAGGAGCATCCAGGAATGACTGTAACCTCAGGACTACATCTTCTTTAGGCAAGCTGATACTTTCCTTTTTTCTGCGAACATGAACTCGCATGGGAGTTATGTTCCAGGCAGAGTAATGGAATGGTCAGCGGGAGACTATCATGAGTACAAGACATTTTCATTGGTCCTAGAGAATGGAAATGTATCCTTTTATAAGTGATTGTGAACTTCACTGATCTCTGAACTAAGTACGAAACTGTTTTTGGCCTGATAAATTCTATTTTGTACCTACCATAACTCCCCCTTCAGCTACCTGATCATGCCCAAATGATGCACCACAGTCTGAGAATGTAAAAAATTGATGGACGAGGTTAGATACTACTTTAGTATTGACTGTGAGCTGCTGCATCCTACTACAAGAATTTTCCTGGTTATGCAGCTATACATGGCTTGATATGTCACTTTTCATTGCAGGCATCTTTTTTTAAGATTAGTTTGTCTGTGTATTCCTGGGGATCTTTTCAGTGCCTGCATAAATACTCTAATTTTGACTTCCCATTTCTTTGCTCATCAGGTACAACTGGCTTTGGCACGGGAACAACTGGGGGTCTCTTTGGTCAGCAGCCTCAGACAACTAGTCTGTTCAATAAACCGTTTGGCCAGGCCACGACAACACAGAACACCGGTTTCTCTTTTGGGAACACCAGCACTCTTGGGCAGCCAAACACAAACACAATGGTAAGACAGTGGTAACTTGTCCTAACACTTGGAGGGGTAAATTATTTTGTAATGTAAGTGTTGGCTTTTGGTTTCTTAAAGAACATCAGGCTTACTAGTTCAGGGATTCGTCAACTAGTTGGTGGAAAAACTATATTGTAGGGTGTTGTAGAACTAGGGTGTTCAGCTTTGAATGCTGGTGCCTCCCCATGTTTTGAATTTACAATTATTTTTCCTGTCAAAAGCATCACTATTCTGTCCATTATAAAATGTTTTTTCCCACTCCCTCTTAGGGAGAGGTCAGCCTCTTTTATGACGATGTTCAGGAATATTTGTGTTGCTGGATTGGATTGGTATTGTTGCTTTTCCTTTATGTGGCATCGCATTAACAAATGAAGTCTGAATTCTTGGAAAGGGTGCCATGCTTTCTGGTGGTACCGTGTAATTCCTTTGGCTGTACAAATGGTGTACTTGTCTGTTGGGTTTGGCTTGTTCAAGCTACACAGCTGCAACCGATAATGTGGTTTCTGGCTTCTGAGTCAGTACACTATACAGTCCTTATTTTCATTATGCAAATCCTGGTGTCTGTACACTTAGAGAATGAAGGAAAATGTTCTGTTTTTCCCCTAAAACCTCCTCAAGGAAGAATTTAAGTCTCTTGCGTAAGAATTCTTGTCCCAGGCTTTACCTTTTTTTCAATTTGAGGAATTAAGTTTTTTCAGTCATGACGTAGCGTAGCATTGATCCTCGAGAACGAGCTGTGTGCCTTGCTTGTGTTTTCTGCTCGCCAGAACTGGAATCTATTTTCCACCCTGGTACTAATGGGTTTGCTTTGATATCTTATTACTAACTTGAACTTTCAGTGGTGTGTCCTCTTGTAATGGTCTGACAAAACGCTAGAATTGTTCTTCAGCAGAGTAGCTGTTGCAGTGTTCTTCAGACAAGGGTTTATATTGCAGGGTTTATTCGGGGCAACCCAACCCACACAATCAGGAGGCCTTTTTGGAACAACTGCCAACACAAATGCTGGTACTGGATTTGGAACTGGAACTGGTCTCTTTGGACAAGCCAACACAGGATTCGGTGTTGGGGGTTCGGTATGTCTGTACCTTAGAAAGCTTCTGATGTTAGTCAGATTTTTATTGTCATTTCTTTGAAACCTGTAGCTGTTATGAACTGTGCTCTTCTAAAATAACGCTGTGATTTGAATCTTTAGGGCAATCGTCATGAATTGGGGCTAGTGTGTGGAGTTTTAAGAACTAAAATCCAGTTAGCTGGAAATACTCATTGCCTGTTTTTATGACTGTTCTAGAGATGCTTAATTATAGTGTGAAGCACTGATATGGCTAGGTAACTATTTCAGTTCTGTCAGGCCCTAGAGTTTGGGTCTGCTAAGATCAAATTTTTATATGTCCTTTTGCATCACATGCCTACTTGTGTGAAACAGACATGTGACGTTTCCTAAACAGCTTGCTCACATAGTATGTGCAGACTTCCAGCCTTTTTTTTGGTTTTTAAATGATCCAAAGTGCAGCAGGAGTGATACAAAACATTGGGTTACTGAATGCCAAGTGTTTCTTAAGTGGTTAAAAAAATTTAGGCTGTCAGTACAGGGAGGAATACTCAAAATGGACAAACACTTCAGCCTGGATACTCCTAGTGTGTGGAGTCTTGTACCTTGCCGACTGTGATCGTTTTCACTTGATTCAGCAGCACAACTGTTTTGTTCCTGGGGTGCTGACCACCTTATGAACCAGCCCCCCCTCCAATCTCGTACTTAATTTACAGCTGTTTATTAAGTGACTGGTTTTAAGGTTCCCTTAGCCTTAGCTCTGGTCTCTTGGGCATATAGGCCTTGTCTTGGTATTTCATTGTAATCCTAATGTATTTGGAGGCTTTAAAAGTATCTTTCTCTTCTTTCAGACCCTGTTTGGTAACAAGCCTGCCACGTTTGGAACCACCACGACCAGTGCTCCTTCGTTTGGTACAACCACTGGCGGCGGGCTCTTTGGTAACAAACCAACCCTGACTTTAGGAACCAATACAAACACTTCCAATTTTGGTACATATAAAATGGGATTCAATCTCTTAAAGTTACACTGCGTATACCACACACCAGGCTGCTGAAACTCTTATATTTAATGATTGTGAATTATAAAATTGTCAGGTAAGCCATGCTTGATGCATGTTGCTGAAGGGGAAGGCTTAAAGTCTTGGATGCTGCTTTTTTTTTTTTACCTCTGTTGCTAGTAGTACTCTGAATCTACTGAGTACTAGTGTTTACTACCAGAGCAAATACAACGTTGAACACGTTTATTTAAACAATATAAAGCTTGCAGAAAGAAAAGACGAGGTATAATTTACTATGAAGTTGTAAGCGTGTAGCAACTGAAAAGAGGTACTAGTGACAAAATGATACTACTGTCAGTACAACTGGTTGGCAAAGTACATGGTATCTGAGATTTAGAGTAATGGTAGAATTTAACTACTGTGACAAACTAAGGACTCTTTTACCTGAACTAGTATCTTGCTTTGGATTAGCAGATTACAGCTGCCAGACTTTAAAAAGAATTGAGCACTTAACTAATGCTGGCCTCAGCAGCAGTCAGTAAGTGAATAAGTGATCAAATTGGGGCATTGTGTACACAAGTCTCTAATCACTGATGTCACAAATTCAGAGAGAACTGCTATTTGGGGGATTTTAGCAGAGTTGAGACCAAAGAGGTTGCATGCCAAAATAGAGCAAAAGACTGTTTTTAGAATCGTCAGTGCTGAATTGTTTTTTTTTTTCTTCTTGGGCTGAAAATATAATCCCTCTCCTGCTCACACTATCAAAGCGCAGTCAGGTGAGCAGTCTAGGGAGCACAAAAGAGGTTTATGGTGGTCAGTCGCAAATGAGGGCTCTCTGGCCAAGCTTCCTTTGATAAAGTCGGTCTATGTACTGCGTTCTGGTTTTTGTAGAAAAGTAACCAGCTCTCTGTTTCTGGGCTGTTGCAGTTGGTGTTGAAGAAGCACTTTCATGCTCTTCTACTGAAAGTATGCTCTTTAGTGTTGGCTGTAGCATGTTTTGTTACCTTGTTTGTGGTACTTGCATTGGTGTAACTTGTAGGAAAATTATAGTTTGGTATGGTGATACTTCTAGTGTTGGTCCCTAACTGTAGTTTTCTAGTCTTATTCTGTAGTTGTGTGTACTAACCACCCCCTTTTAATTGGATGATTTCACAATCTTCAATTTAATCACTAATTTGTGTAACATTAGATTTGATTGTATTTGACTTCAATTAGAGTTGGCATTTGAACTGCGCATACCTATGAAACGGAGTTGTGAACTGCTTTGCCAGTAAGCATCAGAGGAGTGTGTGTGGTATAAACAGTGTAAAATGGACTTATTCCTTCCAATGGGGTTTAAGAAGCTTTCATACATCTTATTCTGCTGCCAGGTTGAGGGCTATGAAGTCCCCTATTGTATTTAGTAAAATCTTAAGTCCTTGTATTTTCAACACATTTTAACTTGGAACAGTATTTTCTGCACTGGGGCTTTCACTTGAGTTTACAAACATGTATTGTATATCATTGAAATCCCTCATAGCTCTTAGATTCCAGCTGAATTACTGAAAACAACATGTGAAATTTTAATTTTATCACCATTAGCAAATTTGTCCTTAGCCAGACAGACATCACCTAGTCAGAATCCTCTATAGAAGTTAAATGTTACTTTTGAAATAGTGTACTAATTCTTCTGTATTCCTAGGTTTTGGTACAAACACTGCTGGCACTAGTCTGTTTGGGAATAAGCCTACAACTGGGTCTCTGGGAACTGGACTCGGAACTGGATTTGGGACAGGTAACAATGCTACCGGGGTAGTGTGGACTTGAGTGTTTGCAAAAAGACAGGCCTCTGTACTGGGATTGCTTGCCAATTCTAATACCTCAGTCTGAAGGGACAGATTTAGAAATCCTGGCTCAGAGCAGAATGAAACTTGAGTTGTACATGATTTCTCTCTCTACATGGGATACTATAAGCTATTTAGTTAGCTACGAGTTTGTTAGGGAAATGACCAGACATGTTGTGCTAAACTTGGTCCTTCAGCATTCCTCTGGTTAATAAAGTTTTTTACTTCTTTTTTTTTTAATTTTTAAACCATGCCTAGTGGAGTTAGGCCTTCCTCATGTAAAGAGTGTTGAGTCACAGGCTCTGAATAGTTGTACCAAGAGTTAAGAACAAGCTTTGGTTGATAAAATGCACAGGATTAGATTTTTATCATGTGTTTTATGTGTAATTTTTAAAGGCTTTCTCCAATAATGTTATCAAAACAGGTCATTATTTTCTTGACTCGTAAGAGTCTGTAGCACAGATGGCTACTATATCTTGCTGTCTAAAACAGTTCTGATAATTTACGGGATGAACTGGTTTGCAAACTCCTGAAGGAGCATCTTGTTGTAAGCTGCTTCTTTTCTCTCTGTAGCTCTTGGTGCAGGCCAGACTTCATTATTTGGGAACACCCAGCCTAAACTAGGTGGGACCCTGGGAACCGGAGCATTTGGAGCACCGGGATTCAACACGTCAATGGCTACCCTGGGCTTTGGAGCTCCTCAGCCTGCTGTGGGTAGGTGCAGCTCACCAAGTTTACTTGAATCTAAGGGAAGGAGGGATTAGCATCTAACCTGCTTGAACCAAGTTCAAGAGAGTCCACTCATCCAGTGATGGGAAGAACAAAGTGCTTGAAGCTGTTTACAGCGATGATTGGGAGGTGGTTGTAAAATATTAGTGTACATCCAATTAATGATGTTAACAGTAGTGTTTGTATGTTGAGTACACTGAATATTGTCTTGCAGTAGATTGCATCTTAGAGGTCACAGGTCATTTCTCTCATATGTTGCTATAATTATAAGCCAAGGCCAGTGGCAGTTGTTTACCTAAAAAAGTTAATTGGAAAGGCGTGTATGTCATCATGTCCTGTCCCCCGTCCCCCCCTTGTAACTCAGTATTTCAGAACAAGGGAAACTAGCAACATCTGAGTAGTGTGTGGTCTGTATCGTGGGTCAACAAATGGACTGCATCTTGGATACCCACTAGGAATTATGAGTTGGGATACGCTTTTTCTGTTGTCTTGTACCTGTCTATTCTGCTTTGCAGAATTGGACATTTCAAGGCAGATTAACTAGATCTAATAAGCCATATCGCTAGATTTTGGAGGCTGAGTTTCAGGAAGACTCTTAAAGATTTAAAAACTGGAGTGCTTGTGAAGGAGTTTGATATATTCAAAAGTTTGTCAGTAATACTAGTGACAAAATAAAGCTTTAGGATTAGGAAAGTGTTCCCGTAGCAAAGATTAAGGCAGATCAAATTCTAGAATGCGTGAGCAGAGTTTCGTTTGACTGCTGTACCTTGTTTGTTGCACTGGTTTTTTTTTAAAAAGCCTTTGACTCCTTTAACCCAGTGCAAGTTGTAGTAGGTAGTAGCTTGGGCCTCATATGAATTTAGGAAGCGTACAAAAGACTTCACAGGTTCAAGCACCTATTCAGTTGAATAAGTGCTTAATCTAGCGTGCATCATTTGATTTAGATGCTGGTTCATAAGAACTCCTGTTTAAGTTTCTTCTGACAAATGTGGTATTGCTTTTGATGGATTTTTAGCTTTTTCTGCAGAAGTATCTGGTCTTAAAAAAATGTTGCTGTTAGAGAAACAGGTTAGCTTTATGAAAGGTTCTTTATATTTCAGAAAACTAATTAAGTTACAGTACTAACATTTAAATGCTAGCTGAGGTGAGAAGCTAAATGTATATGCAAAGGGGAGGACTTCCTAGTCAGAGCTAGCAGTGGCCTGGAGAAACAAGATGTAAAATTCAAGACTACAAGCTTGAAGACTGTTGCCTGCAGTAGTCTTTACAGGGATAGGGAACTGAGTCTTAAGTAAGTGCAGATTATTAGTAGATTGGTTGGCAGGCCAAAGTAGAGCTTCAGTCTGTGTCTAACTTGCATTTCCTTTAGCTTGGTGATTGATTAGAATTGGGTAACTCATTCTAGACTGACTAGTATCTGTCTTGCTTTCCATATAAGTATTGGTTGTGTAGGGTTGGCAGTACCCAGGCTGAAAAAAGCTTGTAATTGAAGTCTGCAGATAGTACTAAAAATGGCCCTGAAAAGGCTGGAGTACGGAGGTGTTGCTTTTGAAAATAGACTTGCCCCAAGAATTGTTTGTGTACACGCAGTGTGTATGGAATAGAATTTAACACTTCTTACTTTATGTAGCACTGACTGACCCCAATGCTTCAGCGGCCCAGCAAGCAGTCCTTCAGCAGCACCTCAACAGCTTGACCTATTCACCCTTTGGAGATTCTCCTCTCTTCAGAAACCCCATGTCAGACCCGAAAAAGAAAGAAGAGGTGAGGTTTTGAACACTTACTGTTATGTTTTAAGATGTGCATGTTTAATATAATGAATTATACGATAGTCCATATTATAATCTGGGCTTTGCTGTGATGCCTCAGTTGTTAATGCAGAGTAAAAACCTAAATGAGTGACACGCACGCGTGGAAAATAAAGATGGAATAAATTATTGTGCGCCATGCCCAGATTGCTATTAGGATTGTTTCCAACTTCTGGAGCCTGGCCTTCAGAGGTGCCAATAACCTGGGTGCTCAGAATTTTTAAGGATCAGGCCCTTACAGTGATTTATGGTTAGCCTATACTTATAAACAATTTGTTTATCATCTCATTGCAGCCTTGTGTGAGAATCCTTTCCCCCTGAAACCTGTTAGCTTGGGGGAAATATTTCATTTGACTTAAACACCATGGAAGCTGCACTATTAATTTTGTTCAGTAGTTGAAAATAAGAAACAAAAATGAAATTTTGCAACATACCCATGGAAAGCAGTAACAGGGGCTAAAAGAGCTATGTTTTGCTGATAAATTGAGAATAAAATTGGGCAGCTATCTGTGTTGTCTTAACATCCAGTTCTGAAACCTTTACTGCTGCAGCAGAGTTTTTGTCCTAACTATGTTGATTCAGTTTATGTGAAAATGTAGAAAACTTAATTCTCTGTAACTAGTTGGCTTTGGAATCTATTCCTTCGGCTCTTTTGAGTTCTATGCTGCTTTTTCTCAGAGGTTGAAACCAACCAACCCAGCGGCACAGAAGGCTTTGACTACACCCACTCACTACAAACTGACCCCTCGTCCTGCAACTCGAGTGAGACCCAAAGCTCTGCAGACTTCGGGCTCAGCCAAATCTCACCTCTTTGATGGTCTGGATGATGATGAGCCCTCCCTATCCAACGGTGCTTTCATGCCCAAGTGAGTTTTCTGATGTCCCTTCAGATCGCTTTTTTATGTCATCTCTTCCATTATGCTCAAGTGGTTAGCTCAACCGCTTTCACTCTTCTGTTTTAATCTAGTGCAGTTACTATGTTGGTAAAGGTTGTGTTTTCTATTTCACATGAAACTTCTTGTCAAAACTAAGAATATTTTCCTTGGCATCCAAGCTCCCCTTATTATTACATGAATATATTGTCTCAAATAGTATGAAATTAGAAGTTATAATCCCTATTCCATGATGATATCTTTGAGTTTTAACGTATCTTAAATTAAAGCTATCTTCATATAGGTTTATTTTTTACAGCATCTTAACAAAAAAAAAATACAATTACATTTAAAAAAAAACAAACTGATTTCTAAAAAAAACATCCGGTGAAATTAAAAACAAAATTGTTGATTTGTCCGTGCAGCACTTTGTCAGCAATGAAAATAGCAATCTCCCTTGGCTTGTACTAGCACACCTAATGTGTTTTTTACTGAATGTCATTACTTGTGTCTTGACTTCTTTAATGCATCTAAAAACTAATACAGAGCCATTCACAAATGACCTGAAACTGTGGTGGTAGAAATGTACAGCCTCTTCTGTCTTCCATTCATGTAAGCCTCTCCAGGATACTAGTAACTTACTAATTGGCTTGAATATACAAAAATGCATATAGTAATAAAAGCTTTGGATCGAGGCTTTTGAAATGGTTGTGCTAAAACTTTCAATGATGAAGCATAAGAAATTAAGTTTCCTTTTGGTGTGAAGATTATCTTGTATATGTCCTGAAAATGCCCTCTTCTGCAATGGTGTGTTGATTTGTTCATTCGGAAAGAAAATTCCACCAGAAGGACTTAAGAAGGGAGTTGAAATGTAGGTCTTATTCCGCTTCTTATGTGTTGGCACAGATGTAAAGTTTTTAAAGTGCTTTAAAAATGGAAGCCTTATGATCATTTGTACAAGTCTTGACCTCTGCTGTATAGATGGAAATCAAAACCAGCTCTCAATATTAGGCCAAGGCTGTAATTTTTAGATATAGCAGACTACTTTTATTATCCAAGTGGAAAAATAGCTTAGGTGTTCTCTAGTTCTTTGACCTATGGGATGAAAATGTAAGGCAGATCACTGGATTGTTGCTTTTACTGTCTTTTAGGAAGAGCATCAAGAAGCTGGTTTTGAAAAACCTCAGCAGCAGTAACCTGTTTTCTCCCGTCAGTCGCGAAGCTGAAGACCTGGCCTCTCCATCAGAGTATCCAGAGAACGGAGAGCGGTATGTTCATACATAGAGGAGCTGAATATGCCTCTGGGAAACACAAATTTAGTTAGGTTCAGATTTACTGTATTTGCTTGACTTGAAGACAGCCCTGAACTTTTTACATGACTTTCTAGTAACTAGATGCTATACATGGAAAATTTTATCTAATTACTGGGGAGTCGACTTA
>NW_005842546.1:947418-981971 GCF_000455745.1 Alligator sinensis
CCAAGGCACCACTGCTGCTACCAGCCTGGGCTGGGGCTGGAGCAGACACCTCCTCTTTGCCCCAGGCTGGAGTGGGGATGGAGCCTGTGGCGTTGGAGCAAGGGTGGTGGGGGTGGTGTCAGGCAGCAGCTGCAGCGCTGGTCCCAGCCCCTGTTGGGATGGAGCTGCAGCAGTTGCCTGTCCCACCACCACCTCATTGCAAGACAAGGGGCTTCCCCCTCCATGTTAAATTTGGGGTGGGGGACGGAGGGCCCTTGTCTTTAGAATTGAGTAAATACGATAATATACTGTCCACAGACTCCCCAAGAACTAAAGCTTTTAAATTCATAAACTCATTGCTTGGAAATAAGTTCAGATGTCTGTATGTTCCATTAAGTCCAGTGGTTTAGGACTTCTGTAGGAGTTATTTTGATATTTTGGCAATGCCAGGTGCTTCTAAGTATCAAAATTATATAATCTGATAACTGAAGTCTTTTTTGCCAACAGAGCTTACGACGATGTGTCAGGCAGCTTGTTTCCCTGCTCTTATTTTTTTCAAAACACTGGAACAGTCTTTCCTGTTTTCTTATGTACGAATAATAGTGCTGAGAGTGCTGCTGCTTTAAAATGGGTTTCTACTTGATTTTTTTTTTTTCCAGCTACTAAAACTCCAAAGTAGAAGTAGGCAACGTTTTTGGTCAGAGTGCCAAAAACCCCTGCAACCTCCACTTGCATGATGGTGGTGTGCTAGGGGTGGATGGCATGGGAGCCCCAAGGGGTCTGATCTTTGTGGCAGCGTAGACCTGGCCTCTTACCCACTGTCCTCCCCTAGGCACGCGTGCCAAGCAAAATGCCTTTGTGTGCCACACTGGGACCCATGCCAAGGGTTGCCTATCCCTGCTCTAAACTGTATAAGCAGGTTTGTGTTAGTTGTCTAGAGGCAGAAATCCTTTAACAATAGTACAGTCTGTGTTGCAAGCTTTCTCACCAGTGATTCTGTTAGTTGTGCAGAACACTATTATTCTGAGATTACAATTTGCCTTTCAAGTTGGGTGAGTCTCTTTAAATCTGACCAGTGATCCAGGAAAAAAAAATCCCCAAAACAAAGAACCAATAAAACCTCCAACTTCAGTGTGGATCAGTTTTGAGCTAGAATTTTTTTTGTTTAAGTTTTGTGTTATCTTGAACTTCTTCAAAGCCTAGTCTTTTTGAACCAAAAAATTGAGAGAGAAAAAAGCGTGTCAAACAAAGTACTTGCATACCTTTTCCAATCTTTTTAAAATGAAAAACTATCAAAACTTACCTCTTCCTGCAAATAACTATATGTTGGTGAATTGGCATTTTTAGGCTGCAAGGGTTTTTATCAAAGGGAAAAAATATTCCTGACCAGCTTAAGTCTTAAGCCTAACCTAAACTCTTCACTCTAAGAAGAATTAAGTGGCTTCACCCACTGAATCTTGACAGCCTATGCTGAGGCTACTAATTGTAGATTTAAGCATCCCATAGTGTTCCCAGATTTAGTTTGATTGTGTGAGCTGAGAGGCCTAATCTCCTATGATTTTTTGTTGTTGTTGTTGTTTCGGGAAGCAAGCGCGAAGTGTATTTTGGGCACTAGCGTCTACAGTTGTGTGCTTGCATCTTTGTGATGGAAATCTATGTGCTGTTATGGGATGAGAAGCTTGTGTTATGACACGGACATGCAGGATGTTTGACAGTGAGTGATGTTAGACTTTTCGTCTTCTAGGTTCAACTTTCTGTCCCGCTCTATTGATGAGAACCACAGACAGGATGGTGAGCCAGAGGAAGAGGACGATCATCACGAAGTGACTAGGTTTTACACAAACCCCATTGCCAAACCCATCCCACAGACCCCAGAGAACGCTGTGCACAAACACCAGAACAGCGTGGATGATACCATTGTGGCTCTGAATATGCGGGTTGCCTTGCGAAATGGACTGGAAGGCAGCAGTGAAGATGCCTCGTATCATGAAGAGTCTCTGCAGGATGACCGTGAAGATGAGACTGAGAACATGCATCATCTGCACCCAGCAGGTCAGATCAGCACTGCTCTGTGGTGGGGCAGCTCCAACTCTTTGGTCTTGATTTTTTTTCTGAACTCCTTCTGCTCCTGATCCTCTTGTTTTGGGCTTATTTCAGATTGCCCCAGAGCTCTGAATGGTCTGTTTTCCTTCCACCAAATGGCACTATTCAAAACCCAAACTTCTGATTTCTTTCACCTAACATGTGTTCTAGTTTTAAGATGCTTGCTCCAGGGGAAACTTGATGCTCACTACTGAAATATCTGGATCTTCGTAAGAAATAAGAATGACAATATTTGAGTTACTTTATTTCCTTGTCTGCTTTCTCTGAACTGATTCTGAGCTTCTACTTTGGGTCTGAAATTGTCTTAATCATCTTGTCACGGAAACAAAATTCGAGAATTAAATGCCGGTGTGATGCTTACCCTCAACCATAATTCTCATATATTCTGTTGCAGGAATTGTTCTCACAAAAGTAGGCTACTATACCATCCCGTCTATGGAGGAGCTGGCCAAGCTTACCAATGACAGAGGAGAGTGTATCTTGACAGATTTCACCATAGGTCGTAAAGGTGAGTGGAGACGCTGTTTCTAGTAACATGCTGTCCTGCTCCTGGACCCAGTCTATTTTTATCTTCAGTATAAATGTATCCTAGACCTACATAACAAATCCATCCACACCCCCACACACAAGCTTTTATGACACTTAGCTGTTTAGATTTAAAACTTGGACTTGTTATTTATGCACACGAGTGCAGTTTGGAGACACACCAGTCATTTGTGCTGTTCCCAACTCAAACGTAGTACTGTTTAAGAACCACATTTGAAAGTAACCTAGCTTTTTTTTTTTTGTCTAAGCTTGAGTGCTTTTCTTTACTAGTTTACCTTTTGCATTCCCAACTAGATTTATGAAAACTTAATAGTAAAATGTTACTGAAACCAGGCTTCCCCCCCCACTTTACACCTGGTCCCCTTCAAAATGTTATGAAACTATTTGAAACTTGGATGCAACCATATAAGAAGCATGAGAATCCAAGCTGTACTGTTGTAAAACACTTATAGCTGAAGGAGCTGAATGTAAATCTACATTGGGAATGTAACTGCCTGATTTATTTTGCTGTTTTAACTGCACCTAAAATATTGCATGGCATTCTAGTTCAGGAAGGGGAGAAACTAATTCTTTCAGCCCTTAATAATCCCAGCGATGACTACTTGGAAAGTGTGACAGACCTAAACAGTCCAGGAAAATACATAAAAGCCCCAATTTATTTATGAGGAGCATTCATCATGCTGTGAGGTTTTTGGTTTTTTTTCACACTGTTCCCTTTAGGCAAAACAAGGTAGATGCTAACCCTCCTAGCAAGCAGCTGAGCTGTGGAGTGTAGAACAATAAGTTTGAATAACAACTTGAGTAAACAGTGGACATTTACTTTGGAAACTTCCCCACTGTTCTTCTGTATCCTTTTTAATTACACCATTGGAAAGTACAGGTTGGGTTTATACTATTATTTGGTCTGCTTTTCAGGTTATGGATCAATTTACTTTGAAGGAGAAGTGAACCTAACTAATTTAAATCTGGATGAGATTGTGCACATCCGTAGGAAAGAAGTTATTGTCTACCCTGATGATGAAAGGAAACCACCTGTTGGTGAAGGTTTAAATAGGTAATTTTAAACTTTACACGTGTGAAAGTGGGTCAGGGCTAGCATATGGCTTTTTGTATATCTATTTACAAAACTTACCTTTTTTTTTGTTGTTGTTGTTCCACCAAACAGTCCATGTATGCCTTCAATTTTTTACTTTTGCTTGACTATTTGGCACTTGCAGAGTTTAGTAACTAAAACTTAGTACATTATTTTATTTAGTGTTTAATCATATTCTAATAGTTCTTAACTTCATCTGTGGCTTTTTTCAAAGTCTGGTGGTCTCATGCCTTTCTCTGACTACATTGTTTTTAACAGGAGAGCAGAGGTTACGTTAGATGGAGTTTGGCCAACAGATAAGACATCTCGTTGCTTGATAAAGAGCCCTGAACGGCTAACAGATATGAATTATGAAGGCAGACTGGAGGCCGTATCTCGGAAACAGGGAGCTCAGTTCAAGGAGTACCGTCCAGAGACTGGTTCTTGGGTGTTTAAGGTAATGCTTTTACTTATACCTGATGGGTCGTAAACATCTGGATGCAACTGAAATTAGAATCCCTTAATAAACCAGTGATTTATGCCAGCATCATAGCACTGTTTCTTCCTTTTGGAGTAATTGGTGTCATTTAGGAATTGTAGCACTACGTTAATTGACAACAAAGATCATAAATTAGTACAGACTTTCCAAACCTGGTCAAAAGCATTTATTTGGTCCTTAAAACTTGTGCTTTTGGTTTTTTAATGTGTATGGTTATGCATGTAATCCATACAAGGATTGATCTGAATTTGGCATATGATAACTTGGGTATGCAGCTCTTAATTATGTAGATTTAGAGGATTTAGACTTGGGCTTTTAAATGAACCAGTGGTTGGCATCCAGTTCCCATATCAAGTGAAGGGCAGCTTGTCACCAGCTCTCATTCATCCCTTTGAAAATCCTTCCCCTAAATCTGTGGCCTGTTAGTAACAGTCTTGCATTTGATCTTTGTGTAGGTGGCTCATTTCTCTAAATATGGCCTGCAAGACTCTGACGAGGAGGAAGAGGAAGAGCATTCTGCAAAAGCGGACACAAAGAAGTTAAAAACTGCTCCAGTGCCACCCCAGGGGCAGCCAGTGCCCCAGCAGATGGCCCTGAATGGGAAACCAGCACCACCGTCTCAGGTAGAAAAAGGATAGAAACTTCGTTTTTTGTGAATTTCCATCAAGCCGGAGGGCAGCTGGCTGTCCTGGAGGCAGTGTTGTCACGATAACAGATGGCATAGAAAAATGCAGAATGTTTCGAACTAAACTTGTATAAATTGGCAGATACAGCTGACTGCCTGATGGTTATATGTCTGAAAGATCTTGGTATGCTTTCTCCACTCCCCCTCCACCCCGTGTACTTTTATTCCGAAACTTGGGCTTTTGTTGAAAAGGGCTTAAAACCAAAAATTAACTTTCCCTCTAGATCCTGGGCTCGTAGGATGTGGTAATTTTTTACCCGTTGAAGAAAAGTCTTGTTTTTTTTGTTTGTTTTTTTTTCCTCAAATGTGTGGTATGATGCTGGTCACTTAGGCTGGTTTAAGCATCTGAAAAACAGCTTGTGCATTATTTTGCCTGTATCTTCAAACCTCGTTCTGTATGCAGACTTGTATACTAATATTTTAATGAATTTTTTGTGTATTAAAAAGGTGTATGTTTTTTTTTTCCCCCCCCAGGGCGGGGTGGGGTATAAATGTACAAAAAGCTTCAGAATGGGATGCAGGTGTTCATGGATCATTGTATACATCTTGGAGAGAAAATGAAGGTGCAGCTGTTTCCTGGCAACAGCCTAAGAAAGCAGTAATAAAATACTGAACTGTCACACTCAAATAAGATAACTGCGTTGTAAAGGAATATTTGTAATTTTTTTCACATAGGTTCAGAGTCTTGTCCCATATTCGGACATAACTTTAAACAAAGTATCTACGCGTGACTACAATGTGAACAGTGTTTAAACTTGGATATAGCTTTTCCATTAAAAAAAAAAAATCACACAAGTAGTTCGGACACTAATGTAGAGCAGCTCTCTTGCAAAGACATGTTCATGGTAGTTAGGCAGTCAGATGCTTCTTTCAGGTGGCGATTGCCTTATTTCTACAAAGTGACCTTGTCATAAGATAGGGCTTGACTGACTTCAATACGAAATGTTGAAGACTTTCCAAAACCAGGGTTTGCAGTGCCCAATCTTGAAATCTAGTCCTCAGTGTCCAGTTCTGCTTCTCTGTGCTTTTCTAGAGAAGATCATATCTGTATGTGCAGGAGGCTGGAACAAAAGGATGTCTGCTTTCAGCAGCTGGATTGCCTTTGCTAAAGGGGAAAGGCTTTTGTTTCAAGGCATAAGCAGACTTGGTTTTCTACCCTTCAGTAATCTGCAGTGAAAGCGGATCTGTAAGCTTGCAGTTTCCTGAGGCATTAGAGTGCAGTGAGCTTTTGCTTGGACAGGCAGATCAGTGGAAGAGAGCCATATTTAGCCAGTGGCCCAGCATGTCACTTCCCTATCTGCACCCCTCGGTGTAACAAGCATTGATACTGGGTGTTTGGGAAAATGCAGCCGGTGTGGCTCACTGCTCATGTCAGTACCATTTTTCCCCTCTGATCCTGATGCATTGCTCTCAAGGATGCAGATGCTGGATAAGGAGACAGTGGGAAGGGTACAGTCTTATTGGCTGTCCCCTGCTTTTGTTTTTTTTTCCCCAAAAAAGTCAAAGGTAAAGACAATGAAAGCACTTAATCTGCGAGAGGCCCAAACCAACCCAGTGCACAGCCAGGTTGAGGTGCTCATTTGTATCTAGCTGTTCCTATCAATTCAAATGTAAGTGGCAAAAACTTGCCCATCCTGCTCAGTAGCAGCGACTCTTTGACTAGTAATTGAAATTTGTGTTTCGCAATAATTTGAAACTGGAGCTGTATAAATGCCCCCGAAGTTTTTTTTTTTTAATGCAGGTAGTCCATGGAAATTGTTTAGTGCAGCTTTGGAGCCATGCAGAACATTGCAGCAGAGAGCCTGGAAACTCAGCTCTTGACTCCAAGGCGGGGATATTGGAAGTGGATGTGGGTTCAGTTTAAATTTTAGGTCACCTTTGCTCAGTCACAAACATGGTGCTTTAACTGCTGCAAAACTGGGATCTGAAAACCAGGTAGTTCTTTCTTTCTGTCTTGTGACTTCATCTGAGCTATTGCCTTCTGTACCCCAAATTTGCAGCTTAATCTATCCGAAAACTAGGAGCATCCAACTTTTGTTTTTCCTTCCAATACTATGTTACTTCAACTGGGCTAGCAGCAGCAAAGGAGTAAAGCTGCATTAGTGAACTAGATAGCTGTGACTTGAAAAGTATAGAAGCAGATCTAGAATACAGATATGCTAGTGCTAGTAACTCTTCTAATTATTGTAAAGCGCTTTTAAAGCCTGCAGGTACTTTTTCTATAAACACCAAAAAAAAAAAAAATCCCTCAACCTGCAGATCGAGCAGCAATACCAGCATTTGGTTTTTGCAGATCTTATTTGCACACTGTAAACTCTTCTTCCTCATTATTGCTGGGAAACTTATCACTAAAATACCTGCGCTGCTGACCTCTCAATCCTTTGCTCGGAAGAGGAATCTCTAAGTGAATCCTGTCAGTTCAACCTGTGACCTTTTTCATCATTTTAACACTCTGTCCCCAAGTCTGATCCTGATATACCATCAAACAGTTGTGTGGAATTGAACAAAAGTCCAGCCCCATTGTTTCCTAATAGCTTGCATAGGATCATATGAAAGTAGGACTGGAAGAGGACTTCATGAGGTCAGACATCTAGTTTAACCCCCTGCTCAGGACAGGGTCATCCCTGACTAAACCATCCTACTTGGGTCTGTCTAACATGCTCTTGAAAATATCCAGGGATTGATGTTTCACAGCTTCTCAAAGCAACCTGTTTTAATGCTTGACCCCCTTCCTAGTCATACCTTTCCTCCTAATCTCCAGCTTTAACTTTCCCTGCTGTAGTTTGAGGCCATTGCTCCTAGTCCTGTCCTCAGATAGCATTGCCTTCCATAATTAGCTGCTGTATTGCAACAAGAACCACTGCCACAAGTTTAACTGATGAGGGTCTTAAAAACAGTGAGTTGCATGAACTTGGCAGGACCTTGCTTCTCTTATTTGATTTTGTCACCTTTTAATATAAGCTGATGGCAGCCAGCAAGGATAGCTTCAGACATGACTTGCAGTCTGCAGGCCACGTCTAGCTGCTAAAGGCAATAGCCCCCGTCTTGGAGCTCTAAAGAAGAAATCAGTTACCTGAAGTGTGCTTGTAGCATGATACACGCCAATCACTTCTTGGTGGTGAATAGCCCTGCACAGTTTGGCTATCTATTTAGCTGTGTACAGATGCTCGTGCTCGCTGACTACAAACCCTAAAATGGAAAGAAATAGGCTGCCGTTGCCCGAAAATGGTCTCCTGGCAACAAGATTGCATGCTATGTGCAACTTGCTCATACTTGGCTACCTGCTAATGCTGGACTAGCTGTCAAGGCCTCCTGTGAACAGCGTGTTCTCTCCTGTGTGCTGTAGCGTGGGATAGAAATCACGGTCTGGTCCCTTGCCGTCCTGCTGACCCTGGAATGTTTTTATCTTCCACAAAGGAGTTTAAACTGCAGTTTATTCTCCCAGCAAACAGTGGCAGCTTGTGGGGCTAGCTTAAAATGCCTGGTTGTTGTTGCAGGACTATTTAGAGACCCTGAATCGGGGTTCTAGTCCAGATGGCCTAAGCAGCTGTTACAGGTGTTTCTGGCACTTGAGACCTGTGTCAAAGGGTCAAATGATCTGAAAAGGTGACTTGCACTGGAGAAGACATGAGGCTTGTTGCTGTCTTGGTGGTTTAGTGGGTTTTTACCTAGGAAAAATCAGGAATGTTCCCTCTAATCATATTTCTCTAGCTGGTCGCTGCCAGGAGGCTGGCAGTGTATTAATTCTGGATTGAACAGGGCTTGGGTCTGTATTGTATGTAGTCTTTATTTTAGCTGCTTAGACATTGAGAGACAGCAGACAGAAATTGCTTCTTAGATGAAATTGTACAGTTTCTTTTTAGACCAGACTACCTATTAAGCTGTCTTGACAGGTCATTTTGAGAGCTCAGCGACCACGTGGATTTTTTGGGATTGTACAGTGTCCATGTGACCAGTGCATTTTTTTTTTTTTTTTATGTAGGCCGGTAATGAAATATTTTTTATTCTTTGCCACTTCAGCAGCTGCAGAAATGGAACTGGTATTAAGTAATTAATAGTCAGCGCAGGACTGATCATTGGTCCAATAGATCACAGTTTAAGAAGTAGTTTTTTTTTATAAACCCCAGTCCCCTTGTATCTGGAAGGAAACAGGATAAATAATGTCCGACTTTTCCACATAAAGTGTTTCTTAAGAAGAAAACTGGGCGCACAAACTTTCTGTCTCCCCTTTAGCTGGTCACGTTTGAAAATGAAAAGGAGTCCTGATTTGGGGCAGGGGAGTTTTTGCAGACTTTAGAGCAACCCAAATAAAGCCTTTTACTGTTGATGTGAAAGGTGATATGTGCTTAGCTTGTATTTTAACCCATGTTGAAAATAGTTGGTCATTGCTCCATTTTGCCAAGGAAGTGAGACCTGAAGACAATCCCTGAAAAGTCTCTTAATTGCACCCAAATAAGTGGGGAATGCTCCACTTTTATTTTTTTGCAGGTCATTATTGAGGCCATTGAATAATTTTGCTTTTCCTGTGAACTGCCTCAGTCTGGTGTCACCTAATATAGTGCTCCCCTCTTCTGCAGAGCCCAGAAGTGGAACAGCTGGGAAGGGTGGTCGAACTGGACAGTGATATGACCGACATCACCCAGGAACCTGCCCAAGACTCCATGCTAGAAGATGCTGTGACTGAAGATCAGGAACCCGTGCCTGCATCAACACACATTGCATCCTCACTGGGCATAAACCCCCACGTGTTGCAGGTGAATTCCTCAGTCTGTCCATCTAGGTGGGAGGACCTGCTCTCACACTCTGCTCAGCTTCTGCCAGATCTCTCAACCTGCTTCCAGAATTGAGCGTATGTATAGACCAGCACGCTTAGTGCATCAAGAAACCAGGAGTGCCCCAGACTGTATGAATTCATTCCAGGAGGGGTGAACATTACATACTGTCACTAAAGCATTTTGTTGGGAGGCAGTAAATGCCATCTTTCCTGTTTAAACCAGGAAAAAATAGTACTGTGACCGAATGGACTGGTATCCAGTCAGGAAGGGGTTTAGTACCCTGCTTTGTGAAAATCTGCAAAACCTCAGCTTCTCTTCTTGGGTGAAAGAGAACAACACAAAATAGGGTCTTAATACTTGGTAAGAGGAAAGCCTGGTGCTGCAGTCTTACTAGCTAGGTTACCACCACTCTGATTCTGCAGATGCCTTGCTGATTGTTTTTAGTTCACTTGACACTATGCACCCATACTGCCATGAAATGAGGAGTTATCCATATGTAACCCTTCCAGGGTGTTTTGGTCGATGGGAAGGGGAGCGTTGCTAGTTAGATCTTGTAGCTGCCACTAATAAAGTATTACCTTTTAGATCATGAAAGCTTCCTTGCTGGCTGATGAAGAGGATTTAGATTTGATCCTAGATCGTCATTTTGGCAAACAGTCTACGAAAATGGATACTTCTCAAGAAATCTGCTCTCCCAGACTTCCAATTTCAGCTTTGCAAGGACAGAAGAAACGCTCCTCAGGTACCCCAAGGCCCTTTGCGTACGGAGTACATGCACCACAGGATCTTGAGTGGGGGTATACTCTAAATGGCTTTTCCCCAATTAACATTAAGGTTTTGTTGGGGCAGCTTATCTCGTGAAGTACCCTGGACTTCTTTCTGCATGCTAGTTCTGAGCAGTGTTTGCCCAGGAGTCTTTAACAATAGCTAAAGACTTCAAAGTGTCTAGCCCTGGGGATATGCACTTGTCTAGCAATGAGTTAGCATCTGTCTCTATTGAGGGACTTGCCATTCCTTGTTGTCATGGTCTCAGATGCTGAGTTCTGGTCATCCTGCTACGGTCAAGCTTTGCTGTTGCATCTCAGTGCAGTCAGCCACGTGAAAACTGATATACTTAACTGCAAACACTGCTTTGAACGGTTCTGAAATTTCTGCAAACAATCTCATTCATATCTGCTGTGTTTCATGCAGTTTAATCCGTTTTTTTTCCCCCTCTCAGTTGGTGGATTGCTGCAATCAAAATTTGCCGGCGTCTCTCTCCTTCCAAGTGCCTCTTTACAAGATTCTCGTGGACCAAGAACTTCCTCTTTTGGCAAAGCCCCTCCTCCAGCACCTTGGTCTGTGTTTTCCCCGCTTGCCTCTGTGTTCACCGTCCCTGCTGCAGCCCCAGAGCCACAGGTGAAGACAGTGGGTACCCGCAGGCAGCAGGGGCTGGTGCCTCTGGAGAAATCCATTACCTATGGAAAAGGAAAACTCTTGATAGACATGGCACTCTTCATGGGACGCTCGTTTCGGGTCGGCTGGGGACCCAGTTGGACTCTTATCAATTGCGGAGATCAAGTGAGCGAGTCCAGTGAGGCAAAGCATCTTCGCAACACATCTATGGAATATGGGTTCTTGCCAGCTCCTGTTGCTCCCAAATCGTGAGTGGTGGCTTTATACCAAGTTTTCCCTTGCAGACAGGTTAAAGTAGAGGCATATGTCCTCACCTTTTTTAAAGAGAATCTTGTAAAATAAGGGACTGTATTTGTCTGTTCTTGCCAATCTCGCTTCTCTGTTGCATGCCAAGGGTACAGGTTAATGCTTACAAGGGGGAACACCGGGATGGCTCCAATTCCTTTTAAATGATCAGATAATTTCCTGCAGGGTGCACTTCAGTCTTGCCACAGAATACACGGGGACTTGATTTTGGGCTATTGCTTTCTTGACATACCCATATATGTAGATGTGTGTGTTTCTCTAGGCACTGACTCCTCTCCACTCCATAGTTTGAATAGTTATTTCAGGTGGGAGATTAACAGCTGTATTCAATAAAGGAGCAAGGTGCCTGTGCCCAAAGTACGCTCAGCTACTGCCTAGCCCTGGAGCCAACTAGCAGTCCAGTGCCTTGCATGACTTCCAGGGTCCATAGGTATCTAAAATACTGTTTCTGCACATGCCCAGGGCTGCACCAGTCTGAGCATCTGCGCACATCTCCTGCTTATGCAGGCATGTGATTCAGAAACTTGGTGCTCCTCCATGTGAATCTAAGTCCCCTGAAGGGCCTGATCCATTAGACATTCTTGTAGTGGGCCTAACACGCTGACAAGCTTGAGTCGCACACTGAGCACAGTTATGCCCACTTCCTTTTAAAACACAGGCAGCGATGCTTGCTGTGTATACACTAGTGTGGTGGTTAGAGCTATTGACCAGGAATGGACACCAAGGGTGCCTTCCTTGATCATCCTGAGGGGTTGAAACTCAAGTCTCAGGAGAGAACTGTAACCACTGGACTGTAGTCTGATATAGGAAGGGACATTTTCCACCCCTCCTGTTGAACTTATGTAATAGGGAAGAGAGAATGAGGCAGCCTCGTAACCAAAGTTGGAGCACTTGCCAGGAAAGGGGTTGGCTGAAGTTCTCATCCCGGCTCCTGGGACTCTCTTAGGCAGTAAGGTGTTTTGTTTTCATAGTTTCATAGCAGCTAGGGTCAGGAGGGACCTGCACAGATCATCTAGCCTGACTCCCTGCCACAGTTTTGTTTTGTTTTTGTTTTTTTGGGGGGGGGAGGGGTTGGGATTTTTTTTTTTTTCAATGCAGGTATGACAGCCTGTCGGCTAGATGCAGCTGAGTAGGGAAGGTAATATAGGTCACCATTTCCTGGGGTAGCACAGGACCGTGGTGGTATCTGACCTGTCAGGCTGCCTTGAGGGTCAGAAGTTTGGCAGCAGGGCAAGTGGTAGCGGTGTTAATTGTTGTGGATCTGGGAGGTGCAGCTTATGCCACTTCACAGCCAGATTTCCGGCCCATGGGCAGCTACACAGGCCAGATCCAGAGCACAGAGCCATGTCATCTGGCCCACAAAGCTGTCTGCAGGGCCAAAAATTTGTCAGGGAGGCAAGCAGTGGTTGTTCAGACTCTGGGAGCCACAGCAGTGAACACTGCTGCTGCTTGTATCACTGTCAAATTTCTGGCCCCTTTGGCAGATTGCACTGTATGGGTCGAGGGGGCAGGTGCCTTTGAAGTCCTGTATCGGTTCCCATCTTTCATTGTTTCTTCGTGTCCCAAGTTTGACGCACGCTGCCCTTTTTGTAATGCAAACCATTCTTTAATCATTGGCCCCACAATTTGCCCTTACATGACATTCAGCTTGGGTCCCTGTTAAAGAAGTAGACATCTCAGCCACATAGACGGATGGGTTTATTATTCTGGTTTATTATTCCACCAGCAATCAGGAGTGGGAGAGCTGTCTTTATACCTAGAACAGGCTAACAGCTGCAGGGAAGATAACTGAGAAGGCTCCATCCTGTTTTTCCAATACCAATCTTGTTTTCCCCAGGCTTTCAGAGTCGTCCTTCAAAGTTCACATAGAGAAGCTGAACTTGGAACAGAAGAAGACAGAAGGTGACAAGCAATTATACCTCCTACCTCTGGAGATAAAACTGAAACACAGCACTGTCCATTTGGATGATTATTGTCCTTTCATAGCCCCCAACCCAGGAGTGGCTGCCATTCACGACTATGCTGACTGGGTTAGAGAGGTCTCCGGAGACCCTGCAGAAATTGAAAGTGAGTATCCTTTTGGAACGTATAATTTTATACTCGCTTTCAATTTGAATGTAACATTCGGTCTGTAAAATGAGTTGGTAGAAATTCACTTTGTATTGCACCAGCACAGCAAAATCAGAGTACAAGGGCTGTTGGCAATGCCAAAGTACAGTTACCACCTGTTCTGAAAAGTGGTTCTCCACAACAGAACGCTTATTTCACGTGATGGGAGTGGACAAACGATGTACTGACGGACACCTAAGTCTGTTGCTTGCTCCAGCTGCAACTCCTTTGGCTTACTGGCTGCGAATGGTATGGCCAGAGGTGCATGTTAGACAGGTGCACTTAACGAGGTCAAGGGGAGCTAAGCAATTTATCACCAGCGTAAACAGTTGGACAACCAATAAATGTGTCGGTGCCTCTCCTTCTCTGGTGTTCTGAATGTCCTCATATGTATAAATGATTCTCCTTTTATGACTACTTGAAATTCCTGTCTTGCCAGACGTGGTGAAGCACTGGGGTCTGACGTGGACTCTGTGCGAGGCAATCTGGGGCAACCTGAAAGAGTTGGAAGCCAGTTTGGAGGATCCCAGCGAGTACATCCTGACCCTGGAGCGCAGGAAAGCCTTCTCGCGCTGGCTATCGCAGACCGCAGCCGGGCGGATCGAGGAGGAGGTTTCGCTCTCGCGGCACGATAACCACATTGAGGCTGTGTTTAGCTACCTCACTGGGAAGCGGATCAGCGAGGCTTGTAGGTTGGCACAACAGTCAGGTAAGAAGCTTACCCATACCAGCTGACCGAGGGGGCGGGTTGGCTACACAAGGACTACAGCGTTGTCTTGCTATTTGCAAGGCGCGAACAGAGGAACATCTTATATGAAGTCAAAAGGTGGGGGGTTGCTTTGCATCACTGCCTCTGTACCGTTTCATATGTCTGCTTGTACACTGCTGCAAGTGGGAGCTAAACTCAGAGGGGTAGCTTACCCCTGAGCGAAACAGGACAGAGGTGCAGTTTTATTTTTATCTAACGGTGATCCCATGAAATCGTCAGCTACTGCTCACTAAGTCTTTCCCTTTCCTCAGTATGACTTGTTTGTCCGCACACCAAGACGCGCGTTAGGGCGTGCTTTACTGCAGGAATCCATGTGTGCTTGCTGAGAGGGGAGGCACGTGCATAAGCAGCGTACTGGATCCTTCTCTGCAAGACTCTTGGGGAGCAGAAAGGGGATGTTGTGCTGTCAGGGTATAATCCCATGTGAGGGAGTGACTGAGGTGACTTGACCTGAAGCAGCCTGCTTGCTTCAGACTGAATGTCTGCCTGGAGAAATTCCTAGTTGGCTACTTGTTCCTTTGGTGCCACAATATAAAGTGTTCTGCTCTTAGCTTGTTTTATCTTAGTGTTGTAGGATCTGCTTTGAATGGTGGAATAGCAAAGCTGTTACTATTAGGCCTGTTGCTAGCTCTGCTTCTGTTCCAGATCGGTGTAGGTAAGGAAGCAAGGACTCTGCTGCAATCCACTTATTTTTACCCTTCCCTTACAACACTCTAGTGCCTTCTGTGTGAAGGGCCCTGTTGGACGTGCTCTGTTCCTGCATAGTGCAAATAGCAGTGGGCACTAGCGGCACGGGTTAGTGTTTCTCACTTGCAGTATTTTAAGCTTCTAGACTTGCATCGAAGAGCCCTTCAAATCCATGGTGGTTTGGTTCAGATAAGGGGATGTTTTTTGGAGCCATGCACTTTGATCAGACCGAGGTTTTTCTTGTCTTTCTCCTTGTTTGGGGGAACAGCCTTCTTAACCGGTTGCTTAGGTCTCTGCTGTAAGTCCAGTGACTTCAGTTTCCTTTTGACTCAATGTCTTTCTCACGTTGTCTCGCTCTTAAATTCTCTTTGCTCGTAACTGAGGTTGTTTTCCCTGAATCTTTAACTAAATGGTTGCAAAATAGGCATTTTGCAAGCAACAAGGAAAGGACGTAACTTTTTTTTTTACAAGCCAGCCTCGTGGAATTTCAGGTTTAAGAGGCTGTTTGTTGTGGAGTTACGTCTGCTGGCCTTCCAGATGACTTGGCTGACGTGTCATCCTGTTTCCTGTAGGTGATTACAGACTTGCTCTACTCCTCTCCCAGCTGGTGGGCAGCCAGGAGGTTCGGGAGCTCCTCACCATGCAGTTAGTGGACTGGCACAGGCTGCAGGCAGACTGCTTCATCCAGGAAGAGAGGTTACGCATCTTTGCTCTGCTTGCTGGAAAGCCGGTACGTCCTGTTCACGACTTCTGTTTGTACCACTGGCAGTTTGCCCTGTGCTAGAGTAAAGACTTAACTAGTACGCTTTGTATAGAGGTATGGCTGCCACTGTTCAGGTGGGTATTTATACTAGTAATATTACAATGCATAATTTAATATATGGAGACTAGACAGAAATACTTAATGTACTCTTACTAATGCAGCCTTTCAGTGGTGATCATCACTCTTGTGTAAATGTGTGCCTACAAAACCTTGCCTCTGCTAATTATTGCAACATTTGCTATGAATCTGGTCTAAGTTTGGCAATTTTGGTTTGTTCAGGTGTGGCAGTTATCTGAGAGGAAAAGCATTAATGTTTGCTCACAGCTGGACTGGAAGCGCTGTATAGCTATCCATCTCTGGTACCTGCTTCCACCTACAGCTTCCATTTCCAAGGCACTCGGCATGTATGAGGCAGCGTTCCAGGTACGTTATCTGCACCTTTTTCTCAAAAGCATTTGTACCATTTAAGTTCATTGCCAGGCAGTGCAGAGAAAGTGATGTCCAGTGAGTTAAGCTTTTGGCTGCTTTTGCGTAGTGGCTGAAAAGGACAAGCCTCTTTTTTTTTTTGTGAGGCTCGATTCAGATGTCATCAGCTAGTGTGCCATGGTTCAGTCATCTATGTTGAGTTAAAACACACTAGCAGTTACGCCCAAGTAAGAACCCAAAAAAATTGCATCATTGTTCTCAGAGAGGTTTTTGCTTGGATTAAATAACAAATCACCTTGCAAGATTTATTATCTGAACACATACGTAGGTTACAGACTTGTACGCAGACTTTCAAACTCGTGACATACCATTTGTCATGAGATGTTGAAAATATATCCTGTCCAGATGCCAACTTGTATAGTTAAAATTGCCCACGGTTTTCTATGAAGCTGCTGTTTTCCAGTCCCTGTTTGTAATTCGGCTAGGCTTTAACTGTTTAAGCTGAAATGTTTCATGCTCACTTGTGCTTTTGGTTGAAACGTTTGAAAACCTCAGGAAAGGGAGCAGCAGTTTTGCAGAATAAGTTTGAGGAGAAAACACACAAATCTGCCACTGTCCTACCTTCTGGCCCTGAGATAGTGAGGAGGTAGAAGCCATCAGATGTGGATGGGCAAGGAGCAAGTCTTAGGGCTGATAAGTAGGGAGACAAATCGGAGACTAGCGAGTTGGTGGATGAATGGAACTGAGCCAGGGGTGGCTTGGAGCACGGTCGGCTTTGTTAGGGTATGGGGCTGAAAGGTCTCATAATATTTAACTGGCGAGTTCTTTGCTTCTATACACAAAGGGCACAAAGGATTTTACAGCTCCAGAGTCCAGCTTTTTAAACGAAACAAGCATGCCCCATCGGGCTGTGTGCAGGTGTTTGTGGTGATGTGGTCTTTTGTGTGATGTCATTAAGCTGAGCCAGTGGTACGATGCTTTCTCTGCAGAACACGCTGGAGTCGGAGAAGTATGCCTGCTGTCCCCTTCCTCCCTATCTAGAGGACTCAGGCTGCGCACTTGAGGAAGATGACAGCGCAAACAGGCCGCTGCGAGATGTCTGCTTTCATCTGTTAAAGCTCTACAGTGACAGGTACATGACATTTTGGGGGAGAGTTTGTGGAGTCAGTGACTTGTTGCTGCACGGAACAATATGGCCCTCATTGTCTCTTCGTGCATGATCTCTCCTTGCATGCCAGACAATTGGGCAAACACAAGTAGAATTTAACTTGCTTAGAGGTCTCTGGGAAATCAGCTTCTTTCCTCGCGTTGGTTTTCCTGTTTCGTAAAAGAAACAAGAGGCTCAGCGCTACCACCTTAGCTCTGTTCCCAAACTGCCCCAGGCTCTTCAAAAAAGGAGATGCTACATCTTCCTTGAGCATCTTTGTTCTCCTATTGCTCTTACAGTTAGCAATCTTGTCTTTCCTGAGCTTTCACGTAGATCTGTTTTGCTGCAGTTTCACCTGTTGCCACATGTCCTGCCCTCTCACAAGGAGGAACAGTATCTCCCATTTCTGTGTCAGCCTTTCGTATATTTGAAGGGCATTGAATTGCTTTTTAATCTCCTTTTCTCCAAACTTTGAACATGTCTAGTTCATTCAACCTTTCCTCACATGGCTTGCATTTCCAATCTCTTATCATCTTTGCTTGCCTGTGGATCCTCTCCATTTTTTCCCCTACATCCTTCAAGAGGTGTCCAAAACTGGATGCAGTACTCCTCCTCTGCCCTAGCTGGGCCTTAGTTGTTATGTCCTGAAAGGGCATGAGAAAAGGATAAGGCAATTTCACCTGAAGCTTTTCAAGGGGCTAATGAAGTCTTAGCAGGTGCATATCTCACGAAGAGGAAACATGGTCCCTCTGGGTGTGACCTCAGAACCGTGGGAGAAGGTCAACTATCGAACCAATGCTTACACGTATATTATACAAATCAGAGAGAGAGAGAGTGGAAGGGACCTACAAGATCATCAAATCCAGTCCCCTGCCATGGGCAGGGGCTCAAACGAGCTCAATGAGGTATTTGTCCAGCCTCCCCTTAAAGACTGCCAGAGATGGCGACTGCACACCTCTGCTGGGAGTGTGTCCAGATTCTCGTTACCCATACAGAAAATACAGTTTTTCCTTGTGTCCAGCCAAAACTTTTCCCCAACTAGCTTATGCCCATTGGTCCGCGTCTTCCCCGGGGCTTTTCTGAAAAGTTGTTCACCTAGGTCCTGGTGGTCTCCCGTGACACATTTGTAGGTGGCTATCAAGTCACCTCGCAGGCTTCTTTTGCTCAGACTGAACAGTCTCAGATCCCAAAGTCTCTCTCCCCCAGTCCCTTGATCATGCAGGTGGCCCTTCTCTGCACCTTTCGAGTTTGTCCACATCCTTGTTGAAGTGTGGTGCCCAGAACTGGACGCAATACTCCAGCTGTACGTTTCCACTGGCATTCAACAAAGGGCATTTCAGGAATTCATTTTTATTATGTGAGCCCAACCAGTTGCTTATGGTCTAAATGCTTCTCCCTACAGACATTACGATCTCCATCAGCTGCTGGACCCCAGGAGTATAACGTCTGACCCCTTGGACTACCGTCTCAGTTGGCACCTGTGGGAAGTGCTCAGAGCCCTGAATTACACACACTTATCGGAACAGTGTCAGGGAGTGCTGAATGCCAGCTACGCTGCCCAGCTGGAAAGCAAAGGGCTCTGGGAATGGGCCATCTTTGTGCTGTTGCATACCTCTAATGCACAGTAAGTACAATGGGAAGGCAGCTTACAGCAAGCAGATAACCTGATTAAAATGACTAAACCTATGTTTAGTTTTTATTGTGCCCAAACCAGGTGGTACTATTTTTTTTCCCCTCACATGACAAGGAAGAGGAGATCTGATTTCAGTATGAAATAGAGCAGGATGAGGGCTAAACGGACACCGCCAACTTGAAAATTGCCGGTGACCAAACTGTGTGATCAGCTCCAGTTATGAGATTTAAGATTACAGTAATCTTAGCAGTAACCAGGAATGCATGAAGCTTTTTAAAAAAAGCATCTGGGATAGCTTTACTTTTCCAGAGCTGTTCCAGACAGTGCCACCTACTTACTCATGCTTCGTGATTGGCATACTTAGCTGTCCACAGAGCAGAATCGTCCCCGTCCCCCCCCCCGCCTCCAAAAGACTTCTGTGTTAAGAGTTGATGTGCAATGAGCAGTAGCTGTGGCTAACAGTTGTTTGTGTGAAATTGGGAGGTGTGGTGCTCCATTCCACTGCACATCACCTTTGTGGACCTCTTAACTGGGGGCTTAAGTTTCGTATCCCAGATCATGCCTCTTCCCAGAGCTCCAGTTTCTCCAGCACTACCTTGAAACTGTGATTGATTGATTGATGATTGCTTGCAACTGGAGGGGACTGGACTCCCAGTAACCCAGGAGACCTCTCCTAGTCGTGTTCCTTTGAAATTGTTACCTGCCTAAATAGCTGCCTATGCTCTTTCCCACTAGCACTCGTGAAAAGGCAGTGCGTGAGCTCTTAACCCGCCACTGCGTGCTGCCCGAGACGCCAGAATCCTGGACAAAAGAAGCCTTCCTGACGCAAAAGCTCTGCGTTCCCCCAGAGTGGATTCACGAGGCAAAGGCCATTCGGGCAAGGATGGAGGGAGATAAGCATAAGGAGGCGCTCTACTTATTCAGAGCTGGGCACTGGAACCAGTGCCACAAGCTGGTCATCAGGCACTTAGCCTCAGGTGAGACACTTCTCCTGCATTTGCCGTGCCATGATTTGAACAGGATAGGGCTTCAAGGAGTCCCCTTTTCAGACAGATGAATGTCTCGATCTGTTCGTTTCAAACTTAAGGGGTGTGTAGGCAGCAGTGGTGTGCCGGGGCATGGCCATCAATACCTGGATACCCTGATACAGTGGTGGTCTCTACCAAGCAGAAAGTACAAGCCCAGCCCTTGGCACTTATCCTGATATGCAGTGTCTGCTTCCAAGGGCAAAGTAAGCAGTGGTCTCTGTTTCAGTTGAGCTCATGGGC
The DNA here is from genome assembly GCF_000455745.1 of Alligator sinensis. NCBI lineage: Eukaryota > Metazoa > Chordata > Crocodylia > Alligatoridae > Alligator > Alligator sinensis. Next base: position 967,581 of record NW_005842546.1, read on the forward strand.
TCTCTGGATGTCCCTTTTTTAGGAACAAAACTGGCACAGCAAACAAGACCACAAATCCAGTGACAGTTTCTGGTCATGGGAGTTTCGAGTTCAGATCCACTCGGGTGGTTAAATTTGCCATTTCTAGTCCTTGAGCCACACCCTTGGCTTTCTGAAACCTGAGTCTTCCTGTATTGTGTGATCTGTGCTATGCAATGTTCACAGCAAAAGGTGTCTCTGTGTCTTGGCTGTTTTCTTCAGATGCCATTATCAATGAGAACTACAAGTACCTGAAAGGCTTCCTGGAAGATTTGTCCCCCCCAGAACGGAGTACGCTCATCCAGGACTGGGACACGGCAGGGCTGGTTTATTTGGACTATATCCGGGTCATTGAGATGCTCGACAGGATTCAGCAGGTATCAAAGGGTTAATCTCCCTTTTATGGAAGTCTCAATTTTATTAGTACGTTTGCTATTTAGCGTTATGCTTGAGGGTTGATATGTTTTGCAGATACGATCATGTAAAAAGTCTCTCGTGTACTTTAAAACACAAATGTCCGAGGTATTTTACAAAATAAGGCACAGTCTGCCTAGGGGAGCAGGCAGTCTAAAGTCAGCACAGCTGTGAGGGCCGGGGCGAGCGCAGGGGTCACTGGTTGCTCAGTGAAGCATCTGTTCATTTTCAAGGATGCGGTAATTTGCCTTTTCTCCCTCTGTTTATTGCACGTGATGCAGCAAATGTTACTTTCTTCAGTTAATAGCCATTGTTACATGTGTTGAAAACTTAAACTAAATTAACAGATTTTGGCTTGTCCTGTGTCAGCAAAGAGCTTTTGATTTCATATTTTTTGCTTAAGATGCTTAGATGTTTTTGTTTGTTTGTCTGTGGTACGGTAGGGTGGGTGCAAAGGGGTCCCAAACAACCTGTAGATAGTTGCCTTCCTCCCGTGTAACCAGCTCTTGTATTTGCTTTCAGCTGGATTGTTCCACATACGAGTTGGAGAGATTACATACCAAAGTGACGTCGCTATGCAATAGGATAGAACAGATACAGTGCCACAGCGCCAAGGACCGATTGGCTCAGTCAGGTGAGGTTATTTGTAGAGGGTGGAGAGTGTGGCTAACAGTGTGAACTCAGGGTTAGGCTTTGCAAGGCTGAGGTCCTACAACCTCACCAAGCTGAGGCTGGCTTTCTCCAAAAAAGCGACTTCCTGGCTGTATCTTTGGCTTTGGCTCATGTTCTGTACTACAGGTCATGTAGATGCTGGTAGAGATGATGCGCATTCTTGCTCTAGGTCTGCAAGGTGCAAAAACACCTTGCCCGGCCCGTGCCAAATTTTTGCCATTGTAGCATTGAGAACATGACTGTAGAAGGGCAGACTGCAGTAAATTACCTTCTTTTTGGGACTGCAGCCGTGGTCAGGGAGTCATTGCAGTGCTTACCATGTCATCTGACATTGCAGCTGCAGCTTCGTCTTCGGGTGTCTGCCTGCTTGGTGTTTGCTAGGGCTGTCAACCACGAGCTGTCCAGGGCGGGTGGAATCAGCCGTGACAGTGTGCCCTTGTTTAGGCCCAGGTCAGGCAGCTCCCTGGAACAGGGACTTGATTGATTCTGGGAGGACTTCAGTGGTATTCAACTTGTGGGAGGGGCGAGGGTGCTCTGCAAGTACTTATTGTTCCAAGATAATGGCTCTGAAAGTGCTTTAGACACTTCATAACAACCGAAAGCTAGCTACTGCTGATACAGGGGGTGGGGTGGTCTTACCCTGCGGGGACCAGCGCATCTCGGCTGTCTCGCTGTAGAAGCAGGGTCGAGGAGGCATGTTATCTTAACTGGAAAGATGAGGGCATTGTGCTGAGCTCTTTAAGCTACCTCATGGTGACCAGCACAAGTGCCTTGCCACTGCTGAATAGTTTCCAATAGAAGCACCATATTTAAGAACATAAAAACTGCCATTTACTGGATCAGACCATAGGTCCCTGTTGCCCAGTGTCCTGTGTCACACGGGCAGAGCGGATGCCTAAAGGGAGAGTGAACTTGGTATGACCAAGGTTTGCTTTTTTTTCCCCGCTGTTCTTTTCACTTGCAGCCTCCAGCACTAAAGGTGTAGGAAGCTGTGACTGAGAGGCTGTGCCCCTCGCTCCCCTGCTCAATAACTACCGATGCCTCTTCCCTGCAGTAACGCATCCAGTCCCTCTTTGAATTTGGCTAACGTGTCAGCTCTCACCGCATCTGATGGCAATGAGTTGCACACTTTAATGACATGCGGTGTGAGAGAACTTCCTTTTGTTAGTTTTAAATGCACTCCCTACCAGCTTCATTAAAGCTAGTTCCTTGCATAAAGCCCCCTAAGTCTGAAGATGGGGCCCAGACATTTGGCATGTTGGTGGGAGAGAGCCTTATGAAGGGATGAGCTGATTGGAGCAGTGCAGAGCTAAAGGCAGGGTGGGGTTGGGTCAGGACAGCTGCCTGCTTTATTTGTAAACTTGCTTCTCAGTCAAGAGGGGAAGTCCTCTGCTACCTACAAACCAGATACTGAAACTCAAGTTCTCCGCTTGCTTCCAGACATGGCTAAGCGCATCGCTAACCTGCTGCGGGTGGTGCTGAGCCTGCAGCACTCTCCAGAGCCTGCCTCCGACTCCACGCCCGACGTGCAGCGAGTCCCTCTCCGCTTGCTCGCGCCCCACATTGGCCGGCTCCCCATGCCGGAGGACTATGCCCTGGAGGAGCTGCGTGGCCTCACCCAGTCCTACCTACGGGAACTGACGGTGGTGACGCAGTGAGACAGGCCCGCTTCTGCGAGTAGACTCGTTTTTACCATTTGTGGACCCTGCCAGCGAGGGTCAAGGTTAACATCTCCCTGGGCAGCACCCTCTCCAGCCACACAGCTTTTCCACAGGGGTGCGCTGGGCTAAGTGAGCTGGGGGAGCAGCCTAAGACTCGGACCCCTCTGGCCGGCACCCTCAACTACACACGCTTTTCTACTGTTAATAAACACCTCTTGTAGACCCCCTCCGCAAGCTGGCTCGTATCTGTGGAGGGAGCGTGGCGGGGGCGCACTGGGTCTCTCAGCAGGTATTTGCTACTGACTTGCAGCACAGAAGACAGCAAAGCAGTTTTGGGACAGCTCTTTGGCAGTAGGCACGTTCAGTCTGGCAGGACTGCACCAGTTAGATGAACTGTTGGCATCTGAATCGATTGGAGATGAATCAAGCTTCATTGAAAGGAGTTGCTGGGTGGGTAGGTGGGGGGGAGGGACGGTAAGGGACTGTAATTTCTCTATAGCAAAGCATAGAGAGCTCTTTTCCAGCCTGTGTCCAGTTGTGAGGTTGGAAACCCACAAGTGTGTAACCCCCTCCTTCTGAAAGGCAAGAAGCCAAGCTGTTCCTTTGCCTCAGGCCAGAGGGGGTTGGCACTGGAGTGCATGTGCCTTAAGGTCTGTCCTGCACTGTCCAGGCCTCTGGAGGGAAGATGTCCATGGGTTCCCCATCGTTGTGTGTGCGGTGTGTTGCTACCCTTCGGTAAAACAAAGCAGCTTCGTGAATCCAGGCTCGGAGCCTGTAACTCCATACCGAAACCACCCTACCAAAGGAGGGGAGGTCCTTGATGGGAGCCAGCAGCCTGCGCTCCAGAGGCTTCAGCAGTGTAAGCTGGCTCCCATGTCGTTTTAAACACAGCTGCATGGTTCAGGGCCCCGGCGCGTGCCAGCACCCTGGGCTGCGTTGAAGGGAGGCGCCTGCTCGCTCAGTCCATTCACGCCTGTGTTTTCAGCCTAGAACATGCCGCTGTGTCTGTTTGCTGTGTAGCTGGATCACATCGTCGTCATCGAGCACAAGAACTTTCTGCAAGTGAACAGCTGGTAGCATCCAATTTACTATAGTTTGTACAGGCTTTACTTTTACTGTGTCTAGAAGCTGACTATTTTTGGAAACATAAAGCTTGTCTATTGGCCTACTCTGATTTCGGGGTCGCAGTCACGGTGCCACCTGCCCACCGGCAATCGCTGACACATCCGGCAGCCGACGGGGCCTGAATTGTTAGGTGCTGCTGTGGATTGGCTCTTTGAGGGTCCTTTATGCATGAGGATTATGTAAAGGTTTTTATTAAAAGTATAAATAAATGATCTAGATTATTTTCCTGTCTTTCTGAAAATACTTTCTTAAAAATAAATAAATAAAAAGTTTATAGTATTGCTAAGGTTTTCTTTGCTTCTTAACCGTGGATCCTCTCGGCAGCCAGAGGTCTCAGAGGGGCTCCCGCAGTTAGACACGCGGCTGTCTCGTACTCCTGAGGGGTGTGGGGCTCCGAGCTCTGACCTGCCTACGGTCTCCTGCAAAGCCCAGGAGGAGTCTGCCATTTGGGGGAGGTTGGTTTAACCGGCGGGCAGGGAGCGTGGGGCTGCCCCGCAGCAGAGAGCACTGCTGTATCTGCCTGTGACAACCCCGAGCACGGAGGTGACAAATGCCGACACAGCCACAATCAGCGCTAATTAGATCCCCAGAGCCAGGCACATGTAGTTGACTGTCCTGCTTTGGGGGAGGGTTCCCACGGTCTGGCCAGGAGCAGCCAGAACCACATCTTTCATCCATGAATTGGGCAGCCAATGTGGAGGGATGCTGAGGGAAACCTGCACAAATCCCACAGATCCCTGCTGCTCCTGGGAGCATGAAGACGGCAATGCTTGCTTCCTCAGTGGCAGGGAAGCGTCCGCCCTCTCCATGTAAACAGCACAGGGAGATGGGCAGCTCCTGGAATCCCACCCTTGCCTTTTCCGTTCGGCAGGCCCTGGCTCTTGTGGTGCCTAGAAATGCTTCAGAAGCTGGCCTGGGTGTCACCTGTGCTGTGACCTCTGCCCGAGTCTGCAGAGAGCCCGAAACCCCGCGGAGAAGCAGGAGCTGCCCCGTGCAGCTCAGCAACACCTGCTGCTCATGGGGCTCCTCACCCACCTTCCCAGTGAGCTCTGGTCAGAAGAGGCAACGTGGTTCAAGCAGCATCTCTGCTCCAAGGTAAGTCCTGCGTGGAGGAGTCTGGCTGCGCTGCCGGCCTCTGCCTGGGGGAGGGAGGTTGCAGGGTGCAGTCACTGCCAAAGGCATCTTACTGTGGCTGTGGCACAGCGAGGGTCATGGGAGAGGTCGGATGCTGAGCTGTTTCCATCACCAGTACTGCCATAAGCAATGCACCACCCACACCCGTCTCCCTTCCGGCTGCGTGGGAGCGCTGGTACTGCCACCTCCCCTGCGCTTGTCTGCAACAAACATGAGCGGAGGGAGGGAGGGAGGAAGCCAGCGCCCGTAGCTGGAACAGGCCCCAGTTCAGTAGCAGGTGTTCTGTAAATGGAGACCCCGTCCTTGCTGATTGGGGCTGGGGTCAGTGGCTTCTTTTTAATTAATACCCTGGATAATGTGACGGGGAATTCAATGCTCTTGCCCTCTCTTTGCCTTTGTACAGAGCGAACGGGGAAATATTGCTTACCTGGACAACCTCGGAGTGAACTCCTGGCGGCGGCACTAACGGTGGGATCTTCTGCATTGAAGCCAGCGATCGAAGCTGTTTTCCCCAGTGAAGTTCACACGCACCCTTCCAGTAGCAACACACGCTTTAATTTTTCTGATGTTCTTGATTAGCTGGATTCATGTCCTCAGTGGGCCCCACCCCAGCTGTTTCCTCAGTTCCCTTATGGGGTGAGGGCTTCTCTGGAGCTGCTGCTCTTGCTTTCCCTGTTGTGCTATTTCTCCTCTCAATGGATGTTGCAAAGTTTTATAGCAACCTAAAGCCCATAGCACTTACCCCTTGAGCCATGTGCAGTGTCCATTGCCCAGCCCCTCACCCCCCCAGAGTACAGCAGAAAGGAGAGGATCGCGAGGGAAGAGACACCCCTGGAGAAAAGTAGCAGCAAAGAGACCTGGACAAATTGGAGGATTGGACCCAAATGAATCTCATGAGGTTCAATAAGGAGAAGTGCAAAGTTCTGCACTGAGGACGGAGCAATCCCATGCACCGGTGCAGGCTGGGGGTGACAGGCTGAGCAAAAGCTCTGCAGAAAGGACCTAGGGGTGATGGGACAAGAAGCTGAACAGGAGCCAGCAATGTGCCCTTGGTGCCAAGAAGGCTACCAGCATCCTGGGCTGCGTTGGTAAGAGCGGTGCCAGCAGATCAAGGGACTTGATTCTTCCCCTCTGTTCAGCACTGGCGAAGCCACATCTGGAGTCCTGTGTCCAGTTGTGGGCCCCCATTACAGAAAAGATGTGGACACAGTGGTAAGAGTCCAGTGGAGGGCAATTGCAGTGGTTGGGGGGGCCTGGGGGACAGGACTGGTGAGGAGAGGAGGAGGGAAATGGGCTGATTTAATCTGCAGAAGAGAAGATTGAGGGGGGATTTGATGGCAGCCTTCAACTCCCTGCAGGGGGTTGCAAAGAGGATGGAGCTGGACTGTTCTCAGTGGGGGCAGATGGCAGGATAAGGAGCAATGGGCTCAAGTTGCAGCAAGGGAAGTTGAGGTTGCATATTATATTCTCAAGAGGAGGGTGGTGAAGCGCTGGCACAGGTTACCCAGAGAGGTGGTGGAGTCTCCATCTTCAGAGGCTTTTAAGACCCAGGTAGGCAAAGCCTTGGCTGGGATGATGCAGTTGTGGCTGGTCCTGCTTGGAGCAGGGGGGTGGACTAGTTGTGAGCTCCCAAGGTCCCTTCAACCTTCATTTCTATGACTCTATGAAGGTGTTTTATAGGGGAGGCTGGTAGAAAGGTGGTGTGATGGTGTAGGAAATAGCAAATGGGAAGCAGGTGCCTCTAAATACCCATTTAATAATAACCCTGGGGGAAGGCACCGCATCCCAAAATGTAAGGGATGTACCAGGGAACTCGCTGACCCAAGATGCAGAAGCAGAGGGGTAGCAGGATCCCGGTGGTGGTCACATTTCTGGCATTACGCTCGCCCACGTTGCGTGTTAAGGGGAGCACATCACTCTTGCAACACGACATTACAAACTGCCTAGCATTGGTGAAGAGTTTCCCCTGCCTGTGAGTTGTGTACTTGTCGGTGCGGGGGCTTGTACGCCCACGCTGGACCATGTGATCCTCAGGCCCTTGCCACACATTACTCTGTTACACCATTGACTGTTGAATGGCTCGATTAAATGTAGACCGAAGACAGGGGTCAAGCAATGCTCATGCCATAGAAGTGGCTATGCAGCTATCAAAATGTCCCTCCAGCTATCTATCAAAAGAGCCAATCTGTGACAAAGTTAGTGCTTGAAAATGTGTAGCTGTTTTATAGCTAGTTTCTAGCCAGCTTTCATGTGAATGAGTAGCAAGGCCCTGTGGTCATTACCAGGCTACTGATTAGCCCCGTGCTTGCTAGCTAGAGCCCCTAGGTTAGCCCCGTGTACCTGGAAGCAACTCAGGTTATTTAAAAACAGGTATGCAGAGGTGCCCTGGAAATGTTACGGTCTCTTTAACCCTCACCTCGCGCCTTCTACCGTCTGGCTCCTCCAAAGGGTCACAAGCTCTGTGATCCCAAGGTCATTGATTAATGGAGAGACCCAGCAGTGCGCACGGCTTAGCCAGGCCATGGGAATGGCCCCTTTTCTCCCAAAGGAGCATCTCTCTGGCCAAACGGGTCTTGCTTGTCTTTTGCATGGCATCTGCCCCGGACGATGCCTGCTTAGAGGGGAGGGTCCTTCTCAGCCTCCCCGTGGCAAGGAGAAGCCGTGCCGCAGCGCCTGCCGCCGGCTCTTTTCCTGCAGGGGAGGGTTGTGTTTATATAACCCGTGGTTAAATGTGTCACCTGTACCAACTCTACGGCTGGTGAAGTTAGATCAGGCAGTGACTTATCCTCTCTCTCTCCCCATTACTTTAATTAGCTTCATGCAAATCCACCTGCTGCTCCGGAGGAGTTGTGCAACGTCGCCGCCCGGACTTCAGGCTTCGGGGATGAATAATTCACCATCCTGTAAGTAAAACCGCATCCAGCCTGGGATTAGCATATGAATGGGCTCGGGGAGCAGTCCTTCGGGGCCAGCCCATCTCCAGCCACCTCCTAGAGTCCCTGCATCCTGGCTGGGCGCTGCCTGGGGCTGTCCTGCTGCAACCAGGGCCGTGGGGACAGTGGCTTTTAAATGATGCTTCCCTTGGTCTCTTCCCACTTTGGGTTCCCCCACCTGGGGCAGCGAAGGCAAGGGAGTGCGCTCTGTTCCCCCTTGTCCTTCAGGCCCCCAAACCTTTTGCTCGCACTCGCTAGGCATGGGGCTGCTGGACCATGGACCAGCATCTTGGCGCTGAGGCTTTGCCATGCCTCATTGGAAAGAGGGTGGTCTTGCTACTGAGCATTCGGCTCCTGGCTTCATCTCTCAGGCCTGGTGGTTTTTCTGCCCCTCCAGTTGTCCCCTGCCCCGAGCAGCCTCCGATGCGTCTCTTGCTGGGCAGGCCCAGAGCCTGGGAGATATGGGGGTCTCCCAGCTCAGGTCCATCCACAGCAGCAGGCTCAGGGGAAGGGGGCTTCCCAAGGCTGCGTCCCTCGGGAGAGCCAGCACTTTATTCCACAAAGGAGGGTTGCAAAGCTGAGACTCCAGGCAGCTCCCGGGGATCATTTGCACTGGGATGGCAGAGAGAGGGAGTGATGCCGCCGCCTCCTCCTCCTCTTTCTTTCTTCATTGTGCCATTGCCATCAGTGCCATGTGCTGCCTGGCCAGATCTGCGCCCCACAACCTGGCTGTACCCCTGAGAAGAGAGACTTGCTTGCTTGGGGGGGTTGGTCCTAAATCAGGCTCCCCAGTGAGGGGCTGGGGGTCCATCCTTGGAAATCTCTAGGTGAGCTGGGCTGAGTCTGCCCCGAGATGGGGTCTGGACGCACTGGGATGTCCTGAGGGCGCTGCCGTCCCACGGAGCCCCTGCTGTGCTGCGTGGGAGGGGCTGGGGGACACGACCAAGGCCATGCAGGGAGTCTTTGGCAGAGTCAAAGCCCCATTTAGTGCCTTCTCTGCAGTTCTGGGTTTCCCCTTGCACTGGGGCACATCCCAAGCACGAGTGAGAGCCAACCTTGAGAGATGGGGTTGTTTTCTGTGAGTCCTGGGATCGTCTGACTGTGCGTGGTGTGGTGTCACCCATGGCCGGAGGTGCCAGGTGGGGGCGTGTCGCTGGGGGGGGGGGGGGGGGCCTTCCTCTGCCCGCTGGGGGGGGGGAGTGGTGCCTTCCTCTGCCCCAGTTGCAGCCTCACGCTCACACTCCTGGCAGTGTGGCAGCTCCTCCGTGCTGTGTCTGTCCCCTGGGGGACCCTCCCTTCCTCCCTCCCTTTCCCCTGTTCTTCCAGGCTCAGTTTTCACCCGCCTGCCTCTCCCCTGCTCTCTCCAGACGGCTGCAAGCTTCCCTCTGCCCGGAGGCGACGGAGCTCTCTTTCATAGAGGAAGACTCTGCTCCATGGAGAAGGAAATCCCCGGGTGATTCTGCGCCCAGAGCGACCCTAGAGGAGCCGACCCATGCCCTGCCTCCGCCTTCCCGCTCACAGGTGCTACCAGGCTGGCCGTGCCCTCGCTCCAGCATCATCAAGGCTGCCGGCAGCACAGATGCACCCCTGACCTGCGTTGGAGCTCCCTGTCGGACTGCAAACTTCCCCCCACGCCGGCCGGGCGTCCGTCGTGGGGGCATGAGCATGAAGCCCAGGGCAGGCCTCGGCTCCCTCCTGCTCTCCCTGTGCTTCTCAGGACTCCCCCTGCTACCAGGTAAGACGCCGTCGATGCCTCCGCACCCCTCGTTGAGCAAGGTCCCGGGACCTGAGCAGCCAGCACTTACCGAGCTCCTCAGGGCATGCCGCCCCTGCCCCTTTGTGGGGTTACAGCTGACCCCCAGCCAGTGGAGCTGCACCCCGTGCAGCCTGCAATTCAATCAGGCGTGCAGGGGTCTAGGGGGTCCCCTGGAAACATGGCCGGCTTGGCCCCATGCTGTAAACGAGCCCGTCTCATGCCCACCCCTGAAACACAACACCTGGCATTAAACTTTCAAGCGCAGGATGGGGCGCTGCTCTCTCAGCCGCCTCCCTCCGTCCCTCCCGCGGCCCCCACGGGCAGGGGGGTGCGGTGTTGGGTTGGGCAGAGCTCAAGCTGGGTCCTGCATTTCAGAGCTGAGCTGGCCTGCCACCTCCTGCCTGGTTCTGGGACCCAAATCTCAAGCACCCAAGCGGCACCCGTGGGAGTCAGAAGTCAGGATGGGGGTCCTGTCTCCCTGGCCTGTGCTGGGGGGGAGCTCCCTCCTTTCCAGACCCACCTTGCTGATGCTCCTGCTGGCATCTGACTCCATGCATGGAGGGTCTGGGTCCCACGCTGGCCTGCAGAGACCATGGGACAGGCAGCGGGGCAGGGATCCGCAGCACAGATCAGCTGGGTCCAGGGGAGAGGCTTTCCTGTCATCCCTGTCCAGTGCTACCAGCCTCCTGGAAATGACTGCAGTTGCTGTAGCCTCAGCAGAGCCCCAGAGGGTCCTGGCTAGGGGGTCTTGTCCCTCCACTCGGGGTCAGACTGATGCTGCATTTGGGATTCAGAAGGGATTTGCACCCTGGTCAGATTGGTATGCACTGGGGGGGGGCAGTGGAGAGCCATGAGCCCGAGGCTATGTCTGCAGTTGGTGACAGAGCCAACTGTCTCTGCTCTCCTGAGTCTCTGCTGAGCGTTTCAGCTTCAAACCTGCCTTTCCCCTTGGCACAAGTATTGGGAGCAGAGAGAAAGAAGCCTCCTGCCCCGGGCGCTTCCCCGGCTTCAGTTGGGATGTGCAGGGAGACATTGCAGCAGCCTTGAAATGCTTTGTGACCCTTCTTGTGGTGCCAGCCCCAGCACCTGCCCAAGGCATCTCCCTCCAAGTGGTCCCCAGGCTCGGGGCTCCTAAACCTCTCCGGCCACTTGCATGCAGTGCAGCCTGTCCGGCCACCCTTGACCATGAGCTGTCAGCATCTCCCCCAGAGCAGCGGGGCTGGCAGGGAGCTGCAGAGGTCACATCTAGTCCAACCCCTGCCTGAGTCTGGATCAGCCCCGTCCAAACCAGCCTAGACAAACCATCATCTAAACACTACACAAGATTATCCTCAACTCTGACGCAGCACCAGACGTCACACTTGAACCTGCCCCAGGGAAAGCAGAGGGACCGCGGCCGCCAACGTCCTGCTCCTATAAAAGGTTGTTCATAGACGCTCAAGAGATCCCAAGCAGAGACCGTGCCCCCACTACAGAGGAAGGCAAACCCTCCTCAGTCCATACCAATCTGACCGGGGTGGGGAAAAAAGCCCTTCCTGACCCCAAATGTGGCATCTAGCAGAGGGGCAAGACCCTCTTGCGAGTCTCAGGGTCTTCCTTAGCTGCTGCGCGTGGAGTCTGTCGGTGCCGGGGTTAGCTGGTTGCAGCTGGGGGCTGTGCCTTCTCCCTCCTCTTCCTCTCCCCTTTCCCTCCTGACTCAGGCTGCCTGGGCGCCCAGGGGAGACTGGCCTACAAGCTGCTCAACGACCTGTTTGCCAACTACTCCAGCGCCCTGCGGCCCGTGGAGGACACGGACCGGGCTCTGAACGTCACCCTGCAGATCACGCTCTCCCAGATCATCGACATGGTGAGTCGGGGTCCCGCCGAGCCCGTCTCCCCAGCAAAGCAACCTTCCGGCTGCCGGGGATCGCTCCAGCTGCCCTGTTGCACCTGCCAGCACGTAGGAAACCGCGGGTCCTGGCTGGAGGGGTTTTCTCTTCCAATTGAGGATGGAGGGTTGTAGAAATTTGGGTTGGGTCACCATGCTTTTGGGGCGACAGCTGCCTCGGGACGTGGGGACTGGACCCACCAGCCCACCGGCTGTTGCTGCTGTCCGGCAGATGAGCAGCCCCCCGAACTTTGCTGGGACGAGCTACATGGTGCAAGTTAATGAGTACCAAGGGGCCAGGTCAGGGCTGAGTCTCTCTTGATGGGCAATTCATGGTGGCGAAAGGGTGAGGCACTCCATGCTACCCTGACGTTGCACAGTGGTCCATGCATCTGCCTGCTCCCTCCTCGTGTCTCTCCCCCCCCCCCCGGCTACAGGATGAGAGGAACCAGATCCTGACGTCTTACCTGTGGATCCGGCAGGTGTGGGTGGACGCCTACCTGACCTGGAGCAAGGACGATTACGATGGGATCGACATCCTCCACATCCCCAGCAGCTACGTGTGGCGCCCCGACATCGTCCTCTACAATAAGTGGGTTTATCGTCCTTTCGTAAGTGGGTGTATGGGGGGCTGGGAGGCGGCGTTCCCTCCCTGCCCTGCTTCTGCACGCGGCCCTGCCGGCGGGGCTCTGGGGATGGAGAGGGCCTGGTGTTCGGCCCCGATCCTGTCGGCAGGAGTTGGCTTCCACGGGCTCATAATAGTTGCAAAGAAGCGGGGCTGGAAGGGACTTCTATAGGCCATTTAGTCCCATCCTCTGCCTGAGACAGGATCAGCCCTGTCCAAAGCACCCCAGGCAAATCCGTTGTGCAACCTCTGAGCAAAACGACAGCGAGCCCATCCTGCTGGGGGGAGTTTAAGCCTCCCCCGGACGCAGGGTCTTGGCAGCAGCCCGGGCTGGGGATGGGGACTGGGCTGTGCCAATGCTCCTGCTGGGACCAAACCCGGAGGGTCCTGGCTATGGGGTCTTGCCCCTGCACTCGGGGTCAGACCGATGCTGCATTTGGGGTCCACCCCTGGTCAGTTTGGTAGGGACAGGGCGCTGTTTGCCTTCCTCTGTAGCAGGGGCATGGCCTCTGCCTGGGGTCTCTGGAGCTATTGAATACATTGCAATGAAGCAGGACGTCGGCTGCCATTTCCCCCCCCGCTTTCCCAGGTTCAGGTGTGATGTGTTGCGTCAGGGTTGACGGTAGTTATGCTCAGAAGTTGGATGGTGGGTTTGTCTGGGTTGGTTGGGACAGAGCTGATCCTGCCTCAGGCATGGTTTTGAGAGGGCTACAGAAGCTGGCTCCTGAGCCGGACGTTCACGCTGGCCCCGATCCTGGCGGGTAAAGGAGCTCTGCAGCGTGAGGGAGATGCACCAAACTTAAATTGCTCGTGTATTTCGGCGCGCTGTGTGTTTGCGTGTTGCCGCGAGGCATGGGAGCGGCTCGTGGTGACCCCAGTTAGCCCCTAGGAAATTTGCTCAGAGCTTATTTAGTGGCTTTGAGCAAGAGACTTCAAGCCCTAGCGAAAGACTATTTAATGGGGCCTGGGTTTCAGCTGTGACTGGGCAGGGCCCTGGTTAACTGGGGTGAAGACGGGGTCGGCTGTGGTTACCTGCAGCCGTGGGCCCACGAGCTGGGCTTGGACCTGGGGAGGGAGGCCAGAGCGGCTCCCACTCATCCCCGTGACCCCTTCCTTCCCCGTCCAGTGCCGACGACCAGTTCACGGGCTCCATGGAGACCAACGTGGTGATCCGCCACGACGGGCAGGTGATGTGGGACTCGCCGGCCATCACCAAGAGCTCGTGCAAGGTGGACGTGTCCTACTTCCCCTTCGACGGGCAGCAGTGCCGCCTCACTTTCGGCTCCTGGACCTACAACGGGAACCAGATCGACCTCCGCAACGGGATGGACACGGGCGACCTCACCGACTTCGTGGAAAATGTGGAGTGGCAGGTGCTGGGCATGCCGGCCCGGCGGCACGTGGTCACCTACGGCTGCTGCTCGGAGCCCTACCCCGACGTCACCTACACGCTCGTCCTCCAGCGCCGCGCCTCCTTCTACATCTTCAACCTGCTGCTGCCTTGTATCATGATCTCCTTCCTGGCCCCGCTGGGCTTCTACCTCCCGGCCGACTCCGGGGAGAAGGTGTCCCTGGGCGTGACCGTCCTGCTGGCCCTCACCGTCTTCCAGCTGCTGGTGGCGGAGAGCATGCCGCCCTCCGAGAACGTGCCCCTCATCGGTGAGTCGCCTGTGCTAAGTCATCCTGCCTCGGCTGTTTTGCTTCCTCCGGGTTTTTCCCCCGCGCACGCAGCAGGATTTTGGGTACCCTCCAAAACCCCTTGCCTTCAGAGGCTCTTAAGTGGAGCTTGGTACCGTGCTCATGGCCACCCTACCTCAGCAGGCTAATTGCAACCCTATTCCACCCGGCTCACGTTCGTGAATCCTTCCCTTTGCTTCTCTTGGGACTCGGTCTTGAGGCTTGGATGTGCCCTAACCATCGGGGCATGTCTAGGTTTTGACGAGACACGTTCACCCATGGCCTAGCAGATGGGGTAGGCAGGATGTAGCTCTCAGCCAAGACCGTTCGTCTTCCCAAGGGACAGGCCTCTGCCACGCCATGTAGCCCCTTATAAAGCCTTTAATCTACCAAGGATTTTGCTCTCCTACTGGGAGGTTGCTCCAGCCCCCTCTCCCCACCCTGCTCCAATAGTTCGATACCAGCTCCTTCTCTCCAGCATGCATTTATTCATGGGCAGTGCCTATCCA